>NC_061499.1:20794156-20871656 GCF_022539355.2 Hippoglossus stenolepis | reverse complement strand
TTTCACCGTCCACCCCCGCCTCCTTTTCTCCAGTGATACCCTCATGAGACCCCTCTCAGTTCTGAGGTTAAAGGTCACCTTGAGAGAGGGGGAGAGGGTGATGGTGACAGTGTGTGCCCGTGGGGGGGCTGAGGAGGGGCGGGGGGTAATTCTATGGGGACATTTGAGGAAGAACAAAGAGCGAGTCATGTGACTCGAGGTGAAGCCTCCTCTTTCTTTTGTGCGCCACATGGACACGAGCATCTGCGGTGGAGGGCCAGAACAGAGACGTACGCCACATGAGGACAATGCGGAGACACTGTTGTTTTCTGTGCGTGTGTGTGGTTTTTGCGGCCCTAAATGGCCACCATTCATTGGATCTTTCTGAAGCTGGCTTGGTCTGGAGAGAGGACCTGCCCCACTAATTACCATCAGTCATTGCTCTGGTTTGTTCAGCTCTGCGGGGACCATTGTTGTCCTGCACCAGTACAGGAAGTCTCCAGCTACACTGACAGTGTCACTGATGGTTAAAAGGTTGCTTGGAAAAGACAAATGAGGGAAAACAGGAAATATACAGCACAAACAACTGTTTTTAGGCACGCTGTGAGCCTCAAGAGCCACGGTTCATCGGATTTTGAGTGTATGGTGTGCATGCCATTCATCCGAAGCCTCAGAAATCTTAACTACACGCAGTACAGTAAGAAGCCATCGGTAGGGAAATAACATGACCCCTGCCTTTATCTAAATATGCCATGTTGACATGACAGAAAAGACAATCAGAACATTGATTTTGCTCTGTTATTTCAGGTTATTTTATCCATTATCATGTCATGGAGGTTTTGTTGTCCTGAGAAGTAATAATAATTATTAGAGTATGGTGTGGCTTTTTTACTGTTTCTAACACAAATCATCTTGTTTGAGGAATTTATAAAAAATGACAGTATCTTGGGAAAAGACACGCATAAGGCAGATCCATGCACTGCATGCATCATAAAAAAGACTCTTTCTTGAACTGTGATGGATGTTTACATTAGATGGTTGAGGTCACAATTCTGCAGTTTGCCTTTGTCAAATCATCCAACTTGGTCAACAAATCAACCTGAAGAACTATGCCAACTCTAAGATATGACCCATAGGAGTAGACCAGTGACAATGCATACTATACCTTTGTTATCATCGTTACAAGAAAACAATCCATAGATGCTTACAACCAGCAGGCATACTGGACCTTTGTCGTCATGGTAAGAATAACAAATGTTTAAACATTGCTTGACGGTTTGGTTACAGGTTTAGGAAAAGACTGTGGTTTGGTTAACGTAAGCATTTTCTTCAGAGAAGAGGACCTTTGTCATCATGGTTAGTCTTTTAAGTCTTTTATTGACCCATCAATGCAGCCCCAACTACATCCTAACACAGAGTGTATTGCTCTATATACGTACGTTGTCTACTATCTTCCTCTTTTGCTCCCATCATAATTACTATGTCTGTAAGTACTCTCATAATTAAACTAGAGGTTGCCTAACAATAAAACATAAATATGGGTTGTAATAAACCTCTGTCAAAGATGAGCTATGTCTCAAAACCCACAAACATCAGCCACAGGTTTGGCCAGACTGACGGACAGTTTTTTTCTCCTGCCCCTGGCATTGGCTAACCTGCCTGTCTCAGACACTCCTGTGAAGGTTGATTTCTGCAGAAAAAATTATTGTGTTGGCCTCTGAAACATTTATTGTAAGACCTACAAAAAAGAACAAAGTTGTGAAAGAAACCTTCCTTGTAAATGTATTTATCACCTGCAAGACTTATTTGGACAAACCAGGTGAGAGTGGGAGGAAATCCTAGAGAGCAACATGCAGGAACAGGAATAATCCCCAACCTTCTGTCTGTGGCTTCTGTGCATCAAATACTGAGACAACACAAGCAATTATTGTGCCAAAAAAAATTACACAGAGTGCCAAATTACACAATGCCACACAATTCCATACATATGCAGATAGTTAGGGGAGTAATGCGACCCGACCACTCATCTGTTTGTTTCATTTCGCATTCCCGGCCTGGTTACACTTCAGTCTTGGTTGTGGTCCACAGGGGATGATTAAGTAGATTAAATACTAATACAACCACAGTACATTTAGTGAAATTGTACTATCTCCCTTGGCACTGGTGCACATATTGCTGGGAACAGTTGTCTCTTGAGAACCCACCCTCACATATTACTCCTATGGCTAATTTCAGCAGCCCATCTGTACCAGAGTTATAGATGTAGCCAATTTGTAACTGAAAAAAATATGGAAGAGACTCCATCTCCTTTTCCAAGATCTTGACATACACCCTCTTTGCTCCAACACAAAAGCTATTGAGGTGCAGGAAGAGCCTCCTGCACATTGTCGTGTTGAGTATCTGGGGAATGGTCAGGGCTACGATGGGAAGGTGGGATCTCATCAAAAATGCCACGTCAAATGCAAGAATACAACAAGCAATAATAGTTAATTGCCATTCATGTCAACAGCAGTGCCAAGTTCCTGTCATTGAGCCAAACTAGCATCAGGGAGCCAAGTGCCGACACACTTAAGCTGAGAGGAGACACACATAAACATGTCTATACCGTATCTAGGTTAGCTTTGTCTGGCCAATCTGCTCTGGTTTCTCTATCCTTAATCTCCTCCCCTGTCTTTACACAGTGGGAGGTAGAACACATAATACCATCGGTTTTCCATTCCTTCGCACAGGGTGTGAACAATGAAACTGGTGTGCAAAAAAAAAATAAAAAAAGAGAATATGATCTTTTATTGATTAATATTATGTTATATAGTGTGCATGACGTCTTTTTTTTAAAGTTTTTTTTTCAAAGTATCTCAGTCTTTAGCCTCTTACTGGCATTGATTGAACTCTAAGATAAAAGAAGTTGTGCATGTAGTGTTATCTATCAATTATCAATTATTGCTGTCTATTCCTTTATATATTCCACATTTTGGGTTTGTATTGCACTCAGGAAATGGAAGCTAGTGCAGTTGCTTACGTTAGCACTCATTTGCACAAGGTATTTCGTCATCTGCTAAATCTTGGCAGTTAAAGGTGGGTGATCAAAAAACCTAAACAACAACGGCCACTTATTTACATATGCATATTAACATGCAATCACGCTCAATGATCTGAACTGTGAGCTATATTCCAGATAAATTACTTTGGGGAATATCCAGACTTAAACCAGCCATATCTATTTTTCACATTAAGACACAGCAATGCATTAAAGACAATCTCAGAAGTGGTCATGTTTCATGTATATGAAATCCCACAATGTTCACAGCTTTGAATTGAATCTGCCCTGCTTCTTGCTCACACTGAATTGATTTGTTTTTTAATTCAAAACACTAATGAAATTTAGTGATTTTTTTGTGCACCTACAATGATATTTTACCAATTAAATCACAGCACCGATATCATTAGTACCAAAGTTATCTACCTCAGACAACAACGTTGGGGCTGCTATCAGTACAGAGAAACAAATTAACTCAATTATTTCTGGGAATTACATCTTTGGCCAAATAAGTGCACAATTCAAACACTGAAGGATATATATATGCATTTTGTTAAGCAAAAACAAATCCTAATTTCACAAGGACTGTATATTTAAATATCACAAACATAGCACATAGATTACATTTAGGATTCCCACTAAAGCCAGCATTGATCCCATGCAGCCTGAGCTGATTTACCAGGACTATACCCATTGATCAGCCCCTACTGGTGGGAAGGGGCTGCGGGGTCCCAATGAAACCAGTACATTGATCCAGAGAAACAGAGAGAGATTAGACAGATGTGAAAGTGAACATTGATCTCCAGCTGCATCCAAAGGGCACTCCTGTCCTGATGGGGTGAGGGAGATCCATCCCCCCCTACTCTTACTCCCCTCCTTCTCCCACTCCTTCACTTTGCTCGCTGGACCATGCATCAGTATTGTGTTCCTCTGACCATGTGCTGCTCTCTCACAGTGAATGAGCTTTTCGATCAGAGGGAGGCACCACCCAAAACAGCAACAACAGAGAGCTGTGTACCACACATCTGCCTACACTGTAAAGATTGTTAACATTCACCTCGTGCTTCATCTTTGAACAAACAAAACACCTGCTTCATCGCTAAAATGGAGTGTTTTCATGTCTGTTGTAGTGCAGTGGTATTCCCTCCATACAAGAAGGAGCCACATGTGACTACAGTGCACGCACCATTTCTCATCAGTTGCACACATGTCAAACTGTAATAAATGAGCCAAATAGTAGTACTGGGCAGCCGAGGAGTCCCATATGCTTCAGCCTAGAACGAAGGAAGTACAGCCTATAAATGGGCAGCACAACCCACTACTCTAAACCTTGGTTATGGGGTAAAGAGACATTCACCTCAGGGACTGCAGTAAATATGTTACCCCACTACACTGTAGCAAGATGGCTCCAATGCATCAACCTCTGCCACATGCATCTCTGCAGAAAATGAGGCTCAGGAAAGAAACTTTTGCTTCCATTTGTCAGTTCCTCTTCCTCCTTGCAGGATTATTTGATGCAATCATAAAAAGTGAACAATAATATAGAAGCAAAAAAAATGTTACACTTTGAACAAGTTCAGCAGCACCCATTCATCATGTTATGGACACAAACATTTGCATATTAATATTTCATCTAGGGTGCCAGAGTAGTAGTGAATGGGACAATCATCCTCTCCTAATCCTCGGAGGAGGTAATGAAATAGTAGAAGGTGGACCGTACCTGTTTGCCAGATGTACAGGGGTTTATTTTCCACTGCGGTTTGTGCATCCAGCTCCCAGATGGAGAAAAAGAGCAGTGCTAACCTCCAGAGAGAGGGGAGAGGTGCCCCACTCAAGACTGCCGGTGTCCCCACAGCTCTTTCGGGCAGCCCCATGGCCACCGCACGGCAACTACTGTAGTTCCCAATGCAGTCAGTAGGAAAAAAGCAAGCCTGTCCACGAGGAAGAGAGCTGGACTTAAGTATGTTTTCTGCTTTGTCCACACCAGCGAGTCCAAGAAGAAGTAATCCCGGATGAACGGGGCTGAACTCTCCTCTCGCTCTCCTCTTCCTCTCTGTTTCTCTTTCTCTCTTGGCTCCTTAATGAGAAAGAACGAGGTCTAGCAGCAATAAAGCAGGGAACAATAGATCCCTAAGCCCAGCCTGCTGCTGCTGCTGCTGTATGCCGGGTTGATGCAGCACCTCCCTCTCTCCCTCTCTAACATAGCAGACACATGCACACACGCCCACCATCTCTACTCTCCCTCCCTCTCACTTGTCTCTCATCTCTATCTCAAAGGAAGTTGTTCTGTGCTCTGACTGAGGTAGGCAGTTGGATCCACCAGGTGAAGGTGTGGAAGTGTATTAGTCGGTGAAACACTGCCTCAACATAAAATGTAATAATAAAGAAATAATTAAATCATCATCTGATGAAGGTGAAAAAGTAAAAGGAATGGGGATAAACAGGGATTCCACAGGGCTCTGTCCTTGGTCCACTGCTCTTCAGCTTATATTGTAAATTAATTATTTGCCAATATGTTACAGAGCAGTTGTTAATGTGTGAACATCACATTGTTATATGGATTTGAAAGCACCACAGTATATCCCCAGTTTCTGACCTCTCATTGCAAAACTACACAAATTGTCAAACTGTTTGACATTTGCAATTAATATTCAGAAAACCATGGCATTGTGTTTTCATCCAAGGACCAGCCCTCAGCAGAAGTCAGTGCTCAAGTTTGAGATTTAAACTGGCATTACATTCAGTAGAGTCCATACATCCACGCAAGACCTTTAGCACCTCACTTCATGAAACCACATTTAAATTCACTAGATGAAGATTTTTATTCGGATCTGCCCTAAATTGAAATCCATGATATATTCTCTGAGATATTGACTGATCTCACAATGTTGAAAAAATCTAAAAATATATAAATCCTAAATCCTCTCCCTGTTCCAGATCCACACCAAAATTATAGGTTCTTCCCTTATGATACTGCCTCCTTCCACCAAGTTTCATGGAAATCCATTGTTTGTATGTGTAATCTTGCTCACAAATAAACGTACAAACCAAACAACAAACAAATAGATGTGTGAAAACATAAACCCCTCGGCGGAGGGAAATATTATCTAATCTTTCTATCTTTGATAGCTTCCAATCCAAATTTCTATTTAGGCTGTGGCTCAGGGTAGGGCGGTCGTCCGCTAGCCTGAAGGTCGGCAGTTTGCTCTACATAGATGCACTGTATGATTGTGTGTGTGAACGGGTTAATGGCAAACATTGTACTGTAAAACGCTTTGAGTGGTCATCAAGACAAGTGAAGCACTATATAAAGACAGACCAGAAAAAATACAGACCAAAACATTAGATTTTTCATTTTTGCTGGTGCTACAACCAGCAAGTTCAAATAAATCCAGCATGATTTTACTTTAGTATGACATAGATAATAGATAATGTTGTTTATATAAAATCTAATTTCAATTGGAATGCAAATGAGGCTAGAACACTCGCACTGCTTGCCTCGGTATCCTTTTTATGCAAAAGTCCACTTTCAAGAGTTTTGGAACATCCTCAACAGCCAATCAATTTCAATTCACAATTTCAACACTGTCTACAATGCCAGAAGGAAAACTGATCAACAATGAAAAGTAACCTTCATCAATATTTGAAATCAAGTACATGAAGGTATGTTGCCACATCTGCTGGAATATTAAATGAGGTGTCTTTTGTCAGTCATTTTTCTCATGGTTCACAACAAAGTTTTACAGAAGTGTCGGAGGATGGTTCTTGTAACTTAGCAACAATAAACGCTTGAGAAAAGCATTCTAAAAATTTAGGTCACGGTCGCTTCCAGAGTAAAAACAGCTGCTCGTGGACACAGTCCCTATGGGTTCCATTAAGTTTCTATCAAAACTTTCTGTTGCAAATTACTGGGTTGTTATGCATTTGTGCCGCCTCTTGAATTAATTCGAAGCTCAGTAAGAAGCACATTATTAAGGGCTGATCTGCTGAAGATGATCAATCATTTGTATAATGTAGTATATTGATGTATTTTTATGAACATAAAGACTCAACCAGTGATTTGACGTTATGAAACTGTGGTTATGGTAAAATCTGTAAATCCTGACATCCCTACAGGGGACACAGACTGGTGCTGCTCTTGGTGCTGCCTTGTCTCCAGAAGAAGAGAATGACCACAGTTCAACTGACTGGGACAGGAGGAACTCTAACAGAACTGCAGGCAAGGATACTGGACGGGGCAGTGGACTACACTTGACCCAACCCTAACCATTCCGTACATATGGAATATGTATGTCACTCTGAGTGGAGAGATATTCTGGGTACGATAGAAAACTACCGAGGTGGCATACAACTTAAGGACACCCAAGCCAACCAGAACCATTAACACACTATGGCCATAACTTAATGAATGTTCTAAAATCCCAAGATAATATTATGCCTACAAAATGAAAACTGTATTGAAAACTGTATTTCAAAGTGATGTTATTTAACTAGAGTCCTGTGCTCATTTCATTTTTAATGAGACAACCAGCCTGAAATCCTCTTATTATAGATTTAATGATTCCCTGTTCTGCTGTATGATGCTGACATACACACAATTCCCTCTGCCATTCAGTACAAGATGCATGGACATACAGAATCCTTCACTTAAGTTATTTATGTAATTTCATGGGACAGCCTGTAGCACGGACAAGTGATCACATGGGTCATCTCAAGGAGGAAGAAGACAGAGCAAGGAGAAAATGAGCTGGAGTAAGAGCAAGGTGGAAGCAGGGCTTATCTGACCCTGATTAGTGGGAATCTGCTGGATGGGATTAGAGTCTCCGTTGCATTTAAGACAACAAACAGACCGGAAAGGAGGAGTGGGAGAGCTGGTGAAAGTGGAGAATAACCAGTAGTATAGTATACATGCAATGTTTCCCACAGAATTACACCCTATCAGTGGCTGTAGTTGAAACAGTATATTTGTTTTGTCACTGTTCCAATTATTTCAATGTTTTGTTCATGTTTACCTGGATCATACATCCTTAATAACATTCCTGAGTAAATGTGGTCTGACGTAAATGTTGCAAACTGGCCACATGAATGTAGTCTTTCCAGCTCCACTCTGATGCATGCACTTAAACTCATCACCTACAGCCATCAGAGGACCAAAACTAAATCAAAAGTCGCTTTACATAGTTCAGTCAGACCACTCACGTTCAAACATTTATTGCAGCAGTAGAACAGGTTTAGTGTTTGGCGTCTAGGCTCCAACCGAATCACTCCCCCATATGATTACACAGGAATGATGGGAGTGATGAGCAAATACTTGTAACCCCCCCGTTGGAGCCTACAGGTGGATGCTGGGGTCGTAGAGGGGCTGAAGCAACTGGTAGCAATACTGCAGCAGCAGTGCGAGCAAAGGGGATGATGGGAAATTTCTCCCTGCTTAAATAGACCTTATCAGGTGGGTGTGTATTATAGATGGTTGTGAAGAGTGAGGTATGTCACATGAGGTATGTCACATGATGTATGTCACATGATTGGAGCAGCGCAGCTCGAGTAGGCTTCCTGAACTAGCTCGCAGGCGTCGCTCCATATGGTCCAAATTCACAAGTCGTGTTGACTCGGGAGCAGACCTACAAATCGTGAATCCTCTCACAATGTGGTTGATTTTAAAAGTGCCCTTTGCAGGTGACAAGTAGTCTGCAACAGCTTCATCATATCTGCTCACCCCAATGTCACAATCCAAAAGAATGAGATGCTGATGCAGTGTCTGTGAGGACTTTGAAGAAATCTTTTTAGTCCATGATTTCTCCTTCCTTTTGAATCAAGACATCACCACATCTTGTCACTGCATCACCCATTCCATCTGGTGCCCTTTCCCCATGACATTTCTCGGAGGAGTTTCATGTCACCTGTTTGAACTCGAGGAGAAAAAAAATGTGCTCCTCAGGTTAAAAAAGTCTTACATTTCCAGGTCTGTGTCTCCTCTTTACCCTCTTTCCACCCACCTCTCCCCTCTCCCCCATTTCCTCTGGTCACCAGTGGAGGCAGATGGGCACCCACATTGAGTCTGGTTTTGCCAGAGGTTTCCTTCTTTTTTTTCCCTCTCTGTTATGGAAGTTTTCTAGAAGCTGGTGAAAGGAGAACTGATGTCTTAAGCAGAAGAGTTTAATGTAGACTTGATGCATCAAGGAGACCAGAAGGTGAAACAATATACAAACACTAACAGAGTAACATGAGCAATTGTCACCCCCAAGTCTGAAGATGTCTCCCACAGCATCTGCATATATCTCCCTCTACTTGCATCACCCATTCCAACAGCACATCCATGAGAGGCTAGAATTGCCGTCACTCTCTATGTTGCATGTAGGTGTTCGCATCCTATTGGATAGTTAAGCCCATAAAGTATGCATTGGTAAATCATGTTGTGTCTTGCCACTGGTGTAATACGCAAAAGAGTTGGAGCTGGTGCCTCTCTGTTTGGTCCATCTGAATTAGATATGAAAGTCCATGAGCATAGACACTACAATTTACTGTTGGTTAGCCATTTCTCTATAACTTGACCTTAAGTATTGCTTGGAGAGAAGGGAGTATCTGTGGAATGAGACAGGCTATATTCTCATAATGGTGTACAGATGTAATGTGTGATGATGCCCATGGTGCTCATTGTGGAAACTGTTGAATTTTTCTACAAGTTTGTAAGGTCTCGACCTTCCTATGTAAAGTGCCTTGAGATAATGTATGTTGTCATCTGGCGCAAAAACTGTATTGAATTGAATTACTGGGCTCATGGATGACTTAAGGATTTTGTCTTGTATTTTCTCCAGTGCTGGTGTCGAGGTTGGTGTTGATTCTTTTAAGCTACGTTTTCAGGAGACAGGTACGGGCGAAGGAAAAGACGAAGGGAGACACAAGGAAGACGGACACAAGGAAGGGAGCAAGACCTGACAGTTTAACACACCGCAAAGTTAAGGCGGTGCCACCGAGGAAGTTGGCGTAAGATAAACGGGGCGGCAAAGTGATCAAAGCCCGAGACAAGGTACTGGACGAAGTTACGTGAAAGAGTCGCACGTGACGCAGAGGCTGAAAGTCTTGGTTCACCGCCTGCTAAAAGATAAGTTAAAGGTCCAATGTGTAAGATTTAGGCGAAATCTTTATCAATAAAAACCTTTTTATTGAAATACTTTATATTTACATCGGGGGGGTCCTCTCTATGGAGGCCGCCATGTTTCTTGAAGTAGCCCAGACTGGACAAACTAAGCACCCTTTGAGTTTTTATGAAAACTGAAGGTTACCACAGGTTCTCTTTCATGTTTGGAAGGGGAGGGTGAGGTGAGGGGTATTCAGCTGCATTATGCAACTTCACCACTTTATGTCACTAGATTCTACACGCTGCAACTTTAAGGAAAGTGACCAAGGAAACGTGTGTGTGAGCCTGTGTTTGTGTGTGCCTCTGGCTCAGGGTGCTTCCTTCTCTTCCCTAGTGGCCGCAGCGGTTCGAGTGAGGAGGGTTAGCGGGACCGTGGTGAGGGCAAGACAAGGAAGATCCGGAACTGAGAGAACAGGGTGATGGCGACACAGGATCACAAAAATTCTGAAATCCTTATATGACTGGTGACTCTCAGATGCGTATGCTACACTTCTGGAGATGATTGCCTATCTTCAGTAGCCACCAAAGTCAAATGGCTGCACTAGTGGCCAATTTGCAGGCATGGCTTTCTGAAAAATCTATGTGGAGTAGCCAACTGCCTCTGTCTTAGATAGGACCTCCTTTAGACATCTGCACTGTTCTGCTTGGTGGAGCCAATTATACTGGTTTCAGGTTATTAAGTCTCAGTTTTTGTCTTCACAGTGTTAATGAATAGGTTGTCCCCGTGTCCAGACTGTATAACCTAATGTTGCCACAAATGTCTCAACCTCTCACGACTTGGTACAAACACAGCATTTTCACTTGAAAAAGGGGAACAAAAAACTACCAATCAAATAAATTAAACATATTCATACAGTATTACTGATGATTTAAGATGACTTTCAAAATACAGCTAAAGGGATATTTGTTCATGTGGTGGCATCCCCCAATATTCAAATTTGACTCGAAACGAGGTCATTTAACAGAAATTGCAAAAACTAATAAATATGACCCTCCTAAGTGTTTTTTTTGGAAGATATCAGGGTGGTAGATCTCTGCTTACGTTTAGAATTAAAATGTGATCTTGGGCTAGAAAAGGTTGGTGACCACTGGTGTAAATGATGCCGTTTTGAGTCGAATATGAACGTTGGGGCTTGCAGACACTTGGACGACACTACTCGAGCAATATGGAGGCATTTTATGTTATTTTTGTTGTTTTATTACGTCTGAAGAAGGACTCACCATTGACTTCAATTGTATTGGATTCTGCTCTAACACTGTTTACCCCTGAGACTACTAAAGTGTTTTGTGGACTTAAACACTTTACCCAACCCTCCATCGGCATAGTGGTGAGAAGATAACGAGTGAATTTTCATTTTTGGGTGAACTATCCTTTAAAACTGCCCTTTGCAGGTGGCAACTCGACCTGCAACAACTTAAACATATCTGCTCACCTCAATGTCACAATCCAAAAGAATGAGATGCTTGATGCAGTGTCTTTGAGATCTTTGAAGAAATCTTCCATGATTTCTCCTTGCTTCTGAATCAAGACACATTGTTCAGTGCTGTGTCCTCTAGTGCAAATATTCCAATCTATGTTTGAAACAAGATTATCAGCACAATCACAAAATGAGCTGCTATTTAGTGCACACCATTGACACAGAGTACAAAGTACAGCATTGGAATGTAGAGTATTGGCATGGAAATGAATAGTACAGCATGTGCATGTGAAATAGATATTGCAGGTCTCCATAGAGACATAGCAGGTTGGATGATGATGAGGGAGAGAGGGATATACTGTAGAGGCAATCCACAGCGGAGTGTAGAAAGGTGAGAGAGAAGGAGATGTATAAATTATAACGCTGAAGAAGAATATGACATACAATGACACACGTCACACACAAACTAAATTGATCTCTGTCTGTGTATGTGTTTTGTAAAGCACTTTGGTCAGATTTTTTATTTTATTTGCTATAAAAATAAATTGACTTGACTTGACAAACAAACAGCCTCCTCTAAGATGTTTTCCGATCCAACACAATACATTAATTTCAGTATTTAAAATTCTACCAGCTATGTGGATAATGTAAGAAACAGAACCTATCACAGTAGGCCATGCAATAAAACCCTCCAGGTACTCAAAGGCTGACAGCAGCAGATAAAATAGTGTCACTATTAGAGCATCATCATAACTCTGGATGGAGAACTTCTTTTCTCTGTCTCTCTTTCCTTTTAAAATAATTCAGATTATAGACACTTTAGTGGTGCTGCAACATCCACAAAACAAAAGGGCCGCTGATGAGGGGTTAGGGGTAGGGTTGGACAACCCCTGCTGGAAAAAGAACTCCTTTATAGGTATATATGATGACCTCACCCTGAATTTGAGAGGATGGACAGTGGACAGAACCTGCGTAATGAGCAGGGACTATGGGAAGCATTTCAAGTCTTAAAATCACAAGGAGTCAGAAACGACCACAAACGGACAACACCTTCACTAGTGCAGTTCTTACTGCCTCATTTGAAAGTGTAGTTTTTTAAGTCGCCAGTTGGTAATAATATGTATGTGTATTTTTAGTACTGTGCAGTAATATGAATTCAGTACAGTGTGTCAAAGTTGCAATGCTAACTGTGATCAGCATGCATTATCATGCTAGATCACTTGCTGTGGTTATCACACTAGCATGCTAGCAACATTTTATAACCCTTTGTGTGGTAATTGCTGTGATAGTAGCTGTATCTCAAGGACCGCATCCTTTCGGAGGACCTGGTCTGCCCGGTCCATTAAGACTGCCTCCTTTGTGGGTAATGTAGACTGCAAAGGCCAAACTGAAATGAGACGATCTCGTCTATAGAGGTTTTTCGTGATAAGCGTCACCAGCGCTTATTGCTGTTTCCTAGCGACAGTGCAGACATTGGACATGACAAGATTATTTGAATGTCCCTTGTTGTTTTAACATGTGTACGGTTCGCTGTTCAGTTGAGTTGAAGCATGATACTCAACTTCAGTTCTTGGGGAAGGAAGGACTCATTTGTCGGCGCATTTGAATGAGACTTCGAAATGGGACAGTTAGGTCGCGCTGCTGTGACACAATCAGTCTTCAAAGGCAGCCTCCAAAGGATGAAGCCCCTGAAATGACACACAGCTAGTGTGTTAGGTCAGACCTGAAGCTGAAACTACCCTTGATTGATGTGTAAGATTTTGATTACCAGACTTCTTCATTAGACAGAGAGGACCAGGTAACTGTAGTCTATGTGCAGCATCATGGAGCGAACCTCAGAGTTCACTGGTCTTGATAATGTAGTGAGTGCATGCTGCATTCTCCTTGGACTGACACTCTTTGAAGTATCCCTCCTAACTTAAAACACGAGGCTGAAACTAACCAAGTACATTAGTCTGGCTTAGATGATCAAACGCGGCTCCTGACCTGACACAGCTTGTGCAGTGCTCTTTTTACTGCATGCTCCAGCATATGCGTTCATGCTGTGTGAAGTGTATGGGCTATAGTGCAGAGCTTAGAACACTGTGCGGGGAATTCTTTTTGAAGATGGTTTAATGGATTGTGTTTATGAATAAGACATTGAGCTGCATTTGTCATAAGTATCTTTTTATTTTGGAAAGTGGCAACTTTTTTACGGACACTTACCACATAGTCCTGCGAAGGCTTTTAAGTAAGCTGTGTCTCTATAGCTCTGTGATAGACTGGCAACCTGTCCAAGGTGTAACCTTCCTCTCGCCTAATGTCAGCAGGGATTGGCACAAGCTCCCCACAACCCTCAAAGGATAAGCGCTATAGATAACAGATGGATGGATGGATGACTATTCTAGCTTAATGTCTAAAATAAAATATAGAGGTTGCGTGTTTTGTAAGATTATTTTAAACACACAAACAGGGTTATTAGTAAATTTGTGTTCACAGATCCTGAGTTAATTGTTTTAAATATCTTCGAATATTAGTTTACCTTTACTTCAGTTTAAAAAAAATAACATTTTTAATTGTTTTAATTTGTCTACTGTGCAGTAGAAAGTAAGTGATTATAATAAGAATCACTTGATTAGTTGAATGTTATTTTCTATATATATGGTGTAGGCTCTATGTATTTGATAATGATGGAGTTTCTCTATATTTTGAGATTTGTCAAAGTGAGCAAGTTTTGCTGGTACACCCCTTTAGGTTGTAAACTTGCAGAGCTGTTACATGACAATGTATCGTCTCTTGAACTTGGTTTAGTTTGAACACGGTGTCTTGTGATCAACACTAGTACTGCAGTGATATGGAGTTGGTTTGTCCAGAATCTTGAGTCAGGTGCCAGTGTGCCATTGCAGAAGACGAGGGTGCAACAAAGTGACATCATTAAAAGTGCAGCAACCAAACCTTCAGTGATGGACAACCACAACATGATAGAATGTTTGGTGATGGAGAACACAGCAAGAATAGGAAAAGCAGATAAAGCAGGGGAACTCCTTTTTCGACTTTTGTTAACTTTTAGCTTGTACAACCCTCAGGATTACATTTTAGCTACAGTACCAGTAAATTTACATCATCTACCCATTTTGGTTAGACCATACGTGTTTTATTGGGCGTAGATGTAGTACAAATAATGGCCTTATACCTGAATGTATCTGGCCTATTGCTGGTTAAATTCAAAACCTATGAGAGCTGTAATGAACATTGTAGCCTCTAGTAGCCACTTGACTTTTAGTGTTGCAATTTAATTTACATTAAAGAGGACAAATGTAACATAATAATGAATATGCTGTACACTGGTGGAAAAAAAGAAGGCATTAGGTTATTAGTCTGTTTAGTACTGCATGTTGTTTGCCATTTTCTGGCCTTTTTCTAAGAGGGGGGTGGGGGGTGGGAAATGTGCTGTGGTGGTTTTGTAGGGGGTACCGATGGGCCAAGTGAAGCACATCCAATTTAAATATGCAAATGTTATCGCGGGGAGCCGGATGGAGGAACAATGTGGCAATGAGGGAGAACACAGAACAAAACAGTAATGTAATTAAATGTTTACTATTGTTAGCTTCCATTATTGAGAAATTAATTATCGGTTTTAGAAGTTGCGGAAAACAGGAACTCTCTCTTGTCAAGTCTCAATGGAAAAAAGGATCAGAGATTAGGTCTATAGTGGAATGTGAAGTGACATGTTTGCAATGAAAAGGCTAATTTGTTCATGTCAGAGAAGAAAAATTAACAGGCACAACACGCACACAGCAAGCATCCGGTAAACTGCTCATCTCATTTGTCTGCTGAGAGTGAATGCGCATTTACAACAGACACTGCCCTGTTGGAGTTTAAGGAAGCAGATCTGTCTCATGGCTCTGCCCAACTTCAGAGGAGGAGTCGTCTGAAGTCAAGCAGAGCCATGAAATAGCATGCCGGGCACAGATACTAAAATTTAAATCTGTCAGTGCATGTTATGTAGAGCTGCTGTGCTCTCAGGGGCTTGTTTTGACCCCTTCCCCAAACAGGAACAAAGAGACTCAACAGTAATCCGAGCAGCTTATATCACTCAAGGCAAATCATCCCTGAAATGAGTTCAGCCAGGCAGTGGCCATGACTGCAACCAGCCTTTAGCCTCATCCCTGCTCTCCATTGTTGTCTGCTTCATTGGCTCAAAGCTGGTAACCAGATTGGGGGAAACAAAGTCGGGGGGAACCCTCCATTGAGCCCTAAAAAAGTCCCACTTCAGGCAGCCTGCTGGTGCACCCCAGAAAGAGGATTTAAGTGTGTTACCATCCACAACACAAGAGCAACCTCTGGGGGATTGCAAAACAAACACAAAGCCTTTGTGTAATAGCTGGGCCTAACTATTTGTAAACCTGTTTCCCTGCCATTACTCACCCAGGAGAGGATTTCCCTCTGGACTCATGACACACTAATGTGGAGTTTTTTTTAAGGAGTGACTCAATTGAATCGTACATTTACCATTTACTAACAAAAACTTACAAACCTTACATTTCTATGTATCATATACATAATACAGTTCTGTTATGTAGTTTTTCTGTGTGTTCTAAATAATATTTGTATCATGCAGCCTTCACACCAAATGCGAAGCAAATTTGGTCATTGCATTCATTCTCAACACTGATTGTCTTTCACCACCATTGCATCACTGTAAGTTTTTGCTCAAGTGAAAATATTTCATCTTGAGCGAGAGGCACGAATTTCATATTTATTGTCCGGCGCAAGTGACACAAAGTTTACATCATTGCATTAACTTTGTATGTGATCTCATTGTGCATAAAATATGCTTTGTGTTTGGTGAGAATGCAGCATTGTTTTTTTTTTCCAAAGAATTAATAAATAAATAAATGGAATCATTTCATACATATTTATCATTAGATCCATTACTATATTGCAAATAAAATAAAACACCTACAGCCCTTTAGATGAATTATAAGTAAACTATAATGTCACTCAGCAGACCTCCACCAAGGCCAATGTCAACACCATACACTTTCATAAGCCCTTCCCTTGCACATGTCACTCCACCACGTCTGCAGTGCAGGTCAGAGCAGAGGCTGACAAATAAATGAACAAACTAACAAACAGACACAGGTGAAAATATAACCTCCATGGCAGGGGCAATAAAATCCTCACTGACATCGGTTCTGTTTGCTGTTGTTACCCACAAAGTGTTGTGTGAGGCCGTGAGACTACGAAGCATGAACAAAATATTGAGTTCCATTAATGAAAGCAAATCACTTTCACAAAAATGGATTTGAATTTAGTCATACTTTCAAGCTATTTTATGTTGGATGAGATAGATGTTGCTTAGGGTCTCACTTAATGTAAAAGTCCACACAGTGACAAAAAGGGACATGGATCAAATTCCAGAGTGATCATACTCGACAAACGTTTAGTCTCCTTGAAAGTGTCTAAAGAATTAAAAATAACAAATGTCACATGGAACAGATAGTTCAATGGAGATTTTTTTTGAATTTTCACATTCCAACATATTTGTCCTTTACACGGCAGATGTAGGACAAATAGGTGAGCAGCTGAGGCATTTGATTGACCATCTGACATGTGGATATTGTAAACATTTCAGGAGTTGTCTGTATAGCTGGTGGAACAGCAACTGAAGACTTTCATTCATGGGTGTGCCTGAGGATTAAAACATGCTTTTAGGGTTAAAATAAGGTTAGGGTTAGGTTCATGATTAGGGTTAGGCTTTTACTTGTGATGCTTATAGTGAGGAGTGTCCTGTGAAATGTGTGTGTGTTTTACAGTTTGGCTGTCAGGATCATCTCTGCAGTGGCTAGACCTCAACATCTGCTCCGTGTCCCACTGCACAGGTTTCCTTGTGATTCCAAAGGCTTTGGTCAAGTTCACTACACTCACAGGGGATCTTCAGCTGTTCACAAATCCTCCAGACTCTGACCTCATAGAGTGATGGAGCTGACTTTGCCCCCGTAGACAAGGTGAAAGTCTCGGCCTCGTCCTGTCATCTCCTGACAGATGTGCAGTGGCTGTTTGTATAAGACAGAGTTGACCCTGCTGTGTCATCCCACAACACACGGGGCCTGGTGACATAGACATGTTGCCCCTTGACAGACTGAAAAATGTTGGTCAGCATCTTAAGCCCAAGGAGAGTGTGTCCTGTATCTGCAAATAGCTGCTGGTGAGGGAATACAGAAACACACGCTGCTGTCAACTCCTGTTCACATTAAGAGTGATCGCTCATGTCATGTAACTTCTCTGGTCACAGGGTTAGGGCTGTAGGGTAAGACAAAAGACAACTTTATGCACTGGCCATGTGAATCAACTCTGACCCTAGAGAGGGGTCCTTTATTAATAGCTCAAACCTATGTTACAACATCATGGAGGAGCATCACAGTATGACAGGATGACTCTTTTTATACCCTTATCATGGTTAGGGGGTTATAGGGCAAGTTTGGGGTTAGGGAGCTCAAAGCTCTCAACTGTCTATTCTATCTAATGCTGTCTGTAATCATGCTCCTGAGATGCCATTTACAAAAAAATCCCATCTGCTACAAATACATTGAAGCCTTCATTTGTCTAAATAACCTTTGGTGATGTAGTGAGCCAATGTTAATCCTCGTGACAATAAAAACAGACATTTTCTTTATCACATCTTCAGTATGCTTGGGGTGATTGATTGATTTGTAATTGCACAAACAGCTCCGTCACAGCAGCAGGGTTGAAGAGGCCTTTTATCGGGCCTGCTTTGTGCTGCCTCGATGAAAGGCAGCCTTCCGCAGGGACACTAACTCGATTCCTTCCAGGCAAATTGATAACATTAGCTGGATGGTTTGCAACCACACACTTAACACTGGCGTCGGGTCTCGGATCCCCAAGGGAACTCAAGGGGATGCTGATGTTTTACAGACAAGACTGGGCAGGTGTATCACCAGCTCCATGGGACCCACATTACAGGATCTGACTGTTTTTATATCTGATTTATCTTAACGCTCCACAGGGAACAACGTGCAAATGAACAAAATAATAAAGCTTTGATTTACAATGACTTCTAGTGACAGGTCATGCAGCAACCTCAGGGAAAGATTTTGTCTACCCAGGTCACCTGTTTCTGATTTGTGTTCCGTATCCTACTGAGAATGTGTTAACATCTTTCAAGGAAAGAGACGTTTTCCTCTTGGGTAATGTCTCTTTCACTATTCTGCCCCCACTGCTTCCCCTACACAGCTATGCAGATAGCTAACTCTTCCAATTCATGAAAAATACAAACCACCATCAATACAAAGTGTCCCATTTCCCATAAAGCAAATTAACTGTTTGATCCCCATGTGACAAATTAACACGCTAAGCTAGAACATGCAAGCTAACACACAAGAGGTGCTAACATGCTAATGCTAGCGTCATTATGCTAACAACGAAATATGCTTAAACTTAGTGTTGTTTATACACCACATGATATTCTACAAAGTCATATGTTCACAAAAATGTTACTTAGACAACTTACAGGCTGTGCTCAGCATTAGCATACAAGGCTGCAGGCTTCAGCATGGCTGGGATGCATGGCAGCATGTCTCAACAAGTGGACTTCCTACTTCCTGCTTACTCTTCTACTTCCTGCTTACTCTTCAACTTCCTGTTTAACCTTCAACTTCCTGTTACATCAAAGTTTAACATAGTAAAAACAAACGTACATTTCTAGTGACTTTCTTTGAAATAAATTATAAGGCTCGGAAATTGGAATGCTTGGAATGTGAATGTAGCGGACGTTAGCATTTCCGATACACCTCATCGGAAGATATCACAGGACATTTCGGCTTAAAAATTGGTGTAAATGACCTCGTTTCGAGTTGAATATGATTGTCGGGACTTCCGGACACTTGGAATGACACCACAGGAGCAGTATGGAGGCATGTTATGTTTTGTCTGTCGTTTTATTACGTCTGAAGTAGGACTCACAATCGACTTCAATTGTATTGGATTCTCCTCTAACAAAGTTTACCCCTGAGACTCCAGAAGTGTTTTGTGGACTCAAACACTTCACCCACCCCTCCATCGCATAGGGGGGAGCCGATAATGAGTGAATTTTCACTTTTGGATGAACTATCCCTTTAAGCAGGGCCACCACCTCATGTCTGGTGTTCCACAAGAGAAGCAAGCTTGTTACAGAGAGGTTGCAGGTTTGATACCCTGGAAATGTGACTGTAGAATGAACACAGCTTATTGATTATCACAGAGATGGGTTAGGCTTAAATGGAAATGCAGGTCAAATTCCTGTTTGCAAGCAAACTTGGCCAATGAAGGATTCGTCTTCTCGATCAAATTTTCAGCTATTTAGCTAATTTGCAGCTTAATGCTACTGAGCTGCTCAGTGCTTATTAATCAGGTTTGCTACCAACTAATGGTCAATGTAGGGATCTGTCTCAGGGTGCATCATGGTAAATCAGTGACGAAATTAATAAGTGGGGAAGGCATTTATACAACTGGGGTAACCTTCTTACTCCGGTCCTTATCAGCCTCCATCACACTCCTTGTGTCCTTCCTTCCTCCCTTGTGTGATTGAAGAGCCCAAGAAAAATTTCCCAGTTGGGACAATAATGTGCTTGGATCACTTGTATTCACAGTATTTCAAGGTCTTGACCACAAACTGATATGTCCTGTCCATCAGTTCAGCGACAATTCCCAGTATAATGTCCACTTAACAGTCCAACAAATACAACTAGCTCAATTCACATTTTAAGCATCTTATTCAACTGCTACTCGCCGTCTGGGTAGCTGCACAACTCAGGTGGATTTGCAAGGGATAGCGTGAAACTCCCAAGTGCTATGCTATTGTCTGTAAAACACCATGTTGCTACCCTTAAGGGGTCAACATTAAGCTGTGACAAGGACTATACAGTGCAGATGTGATCCGTTAACATGAGTTTAGAGGAAAAAGGAAAAATGGTTATTAGCACTTTATGAAGACCACCTCAGCAGGCACATGATCCAGAGTCATACATCTATTTTTTAAAAGTTCAGGTTTCTACACTAGCTGCATAATTCTTTACAGATTTTCATTAATTAAGTCACTTTAAGTAGGTTGAACTTAGTAATTGAAATTCCTCTGCTTTAGTTAGTTCAGCATCAAAATGTAAAACTAACCACAATAACAGATTTTGGGTTAGTTAATTCATTCAGCATTGTTTATGATTTTTACAAATGTAAAAGTTGAATAGACCTTTAATTATCAACAAAACATGCAATTTAGTGGAGGGTTTTAGAAAAATTTAAGCAGATATACTGTCATGTTCTGTCGTGCATGTTCTTTTAGATGAAAAATCTTTAGAGCAGACATCTTGGATGTTAATGAAAATGCTTCAGCACTGCTCATCCCGTTTTTTATTTTATTTCTTCCTTTTTTATTATATATATTTTGGGCGATTTTTCTGAATTTATTTGTGATATCAAAAATAAGGGGGGCAGAGAGAGAGTGGGGGATGACATGGAGCAAAGTGCCACGGGTCGGGGTCGGACCCGGGCCACTGCAGATGAGGTGGAGCCTTGTTGGGGCGGCAGCTCTACCGGCTTTACGGCGAACCTCCTATTTTTTTTATTTGTGATTGGCCCGACCAGTTTCATTACAGATAGAAATGTGTTTGAACAGGAGGAGACCAGACTCATCTGTGACAACAAATTAACATGAGATTGCTGATTGGTCTCATTTCTAGGCTAATGCCAAATGACCTACTGTCAATTCTGTGACTGACCTGGTATACTGGAGCTAGTAATGTGCAGCTTTCATTACACAACCTATTTAGACATTGTGCAATGCTTTCTCACCATGCGCCCTACATCCTACATCTTGCCTGGGTGCGGGTCTCAGTACAACATTACAGGGTTGTTAAAAGAGACAAAACACATCTCATATATATATTAAATTATATAAAGAGTTTTTTATTGAAATACAACATAATAATTATTTTTCATTCAATTTTCACGCACATTATGGCAATTATTAATGTTAAAAGTTAAATGGTGTTGTCTAAAAATGGCCTAATTATAATATGTATATATTTTTTTATATATATATATCATACAATATTACAAAGTTTCAAATGTAATAATAGTGAATATTTTTGTAAATATCTAAAACTCTTAGTATTATTTCACACTTCAAAACTCCATATCAGAGCAGCCTTTTACAGCTCCAGATGGTGCGCACACATTTATATTTTCAACAGTGAAATTGAGAAATGAAGAAGTAGCCATGAATATTCTTCTGGCAATGGGTATATTAATAAAAGGCATGTTTTGAGCTGAAACTAGGTTGTCACACACTTTGCAGCAGTGTAATAATAAAACCTAGTCTATCGAGACCTCACTGACAGAACTTGAAATGATACAAAGTAGCAGTGGCAATCCTGGCTGACGGGTTATTAGCTGTAACAAGGTTGGAGGAACCATGCGGTCTTGTTTTTCATCTTTCCTTCATGCTTTCCCCACCCATCCTTTCCCCATCCCCCAACACTGGAACCCCCCGCTGCACTCACCACGACCCCCCCAGGATCTTTGGGGCTCTACCAATGAGAGAACTACAGCGGCATTCCTTCCTAGAGACAGGAGCCTCCAGGTCGGGTGCATCCTTCCCTCTGCCTGCCATGCTGCTTAACACCAATCACATGCTTGGCGCCAAATGATTCCGCATCACAGAGTTACTGAATTGGCAAATTGCACAATGTATGGGTTTTCATGGTGACTACCCCTGGGCATAACAACAGCCAGCCTGGTGAAGCTATGCACAAGAAAAACAACATTTACCATGTTTATGTCTCATTCTACAGAGTTAAAATTTCAAACCCTGCATCAGCCTGCTTCAGACATTTGATTCGAATTCAAAGTCAAACCAAGGACTCTTGTGGGCAACACTGGCTTGTCTCACATTTGCAGTCCTCACTGCTGGGAGTGTTCTTGTGCATCAGAATGAGGCTGGGGTGGATATCAAGAGCAACTTGCTTTGGATTAAATGAAATCAGCTCAGCATAATGTCAATATCAGTGTCACAATATGCCAGCTTGGGGAGCTGAGATTACATTATATTTATAGCCTCATTCAATCCAATTTCTCAAAATGATGTTTGTGCAAAGCCAGAGCAAATCTGCTGATGAGAAAAATTCAGGGGCTTTACGCTGTGCATTAAATAACATAATTGTGATGTGGATATCGAAATCAGAATCAGCTGTTTTTATGACCTATTCCAACCTGAACAATAATGTTATCACTTGCCCATAAATAAATGGGTCAACAGATTCTGTTGGGTTTTGTATGGGCTCTTAATTCTCATTGGACTTCACAGTAAGATGAAAAATCCAGGTCATGCAGAGGAAGGCTCAAGTTGTTCATTTCTGCAGAAGGGTGTTAGTGGTGAAAGGTCATCTCCAGTGGCCCAAATCAACTTCCTCCATGTTCATCAAGTACAAAGGCTCCATTCGTTTGAGGAATTCAGTTTACACCGTAATAGGTGTAACCCTAACCCTAATAGGTGTTTTAATTCAATTTAATTTTGAAACTCCATATTAAGGGGATTTAAACGTTTAAATAATATTGTGTTTTTTAAATAACTGGCAGTAATATAATATCACTTCATCTAATATAATCATTATACTGTATCTTAGATGTTGAGTTTAATAGTCAGGCAAAAAAGTGTAATGAACCTATATTGTAATTTATATTAGTGTTCACGTCACTTAAACCGGATCAATAGTTTCTCTATATTTACTGAATATTTCAAGGCAATCTGTTGCAGGAAATGTAGTTTAAGTTGTGTTTGAAATGCAGATAGATGTCCTTTAACAGATGAAAGATATTCCAGTTCTGCAGTAATAACAATGTCAAATGCGATTACCATTCTTTTTAATATAGGAATTCGAAATTATATTTAGTAGGAAAATAAGAAATAACTATGAGACAACTGACGAACACATTCACATACATGAGTTCTGTTTAATTAGTCAGCACATGTAAACAGACATGACAAACAGCCTGTGTGTCAAGGTAAAGTTACAGTTAAAGTCTCCTCAATGTAGGACAAGTACATTTAGGTAAACATGGTATAATATTTAGGATTAGTCACTCATGTGTGATGTGGTTCCATGAAGAATAACCTCATGTGGACATATCATGTCACATAGTCTGGGGTTAAATGCGGTCACCAGGAAGGAATCCTTCAAACGTGGGTGACATTACACAGTGCTAACTTGTATTGCTTGTCTCTATACACAATGACCTATAGCTTCAATACAAGCTTCTGCTCTGAGGACTTCGTGAAACTTCTTCCATCAGTTCACAAGATTTCCATCAAAGTCTGAGGTATGCGCCATGCGTTGAGATATTGATGTCGTGCTGAAAGCAATCAGTTCTTTCTTGTCAGGTATGCTGTTTTGGTGAGGAAATTACCACTCTATCTCCGCGAGGATGCAGGGAAATGGGAGAGTGCTGGGCCGGCTGTGAAAACACAGCAGGGTTAATAGGAGCCACTTGTTTCTGCATGCTGTACACACAGGTAATTGATGTCCCCAGTTTGCTCAGCTGTTGAATTGGAAATGTCAAGCTCTTGGTGCTCAGCTCACCATGATGGTCAGGGTGGTTTGCTGAGGCTGAGCGGCAGGATCCAGGAGTGTCGTGGAGGATGGCCGGCAGGGGGACAGAAGTGTTTAGAGAAAGAGAAGAAGGTGTTGAAGAAAGAATAGAAGATTTAAAAAATTGCTCATTTAAATATCTATTTAATATCTGATCCCATCTACTGGCATCTGAGCAGCAACGATATTTTCTATAGGTGCAGACTTGTGATCTAGTTCTATATGGGATGCAGAGACGATCCCATGTGTACTTGTGACAAAGTATGCATTATTCAGGTCCCGTACTGAGGGGTGATATTCCTAGAATGTGGGTCACCCATGTTTTTCTTCTCCAACTGAGGCATGGCAGCAGACCACTCCCATTTCTACAGGCCATACAGAGGTTGAGGGGGACAGCCATGCAGCGACCGCCCAGCAACACATGCAATAACAACTCCAACAGCCAAACACCTCACTATCGGCCCCTAGAGGTGACAATACAAATGATACATAACTGATGGTGTTATTGGCTCTTGCACAGTCCCTTATATAGAATTATCTAGGTGAGGGGGAAATAATCATAGATTTTGAGGAAATAGGTTGAAATATTTTTTGAACATTATAGTTTCAGGAAAAAAGTTCAGGTGAGAGCAGTGTTAAAAGGAGGGATGTTAATGACTTGAGGTTGTAGGTTTTACTAATTGGCACTTTATTATAAAAGATTTCAGGATAATGACATTAAATAAAAAACAGTCAGATGATGTAGAAGTCAATCAATCAATCAAATTGTATTTGTATAGCCCATATTCAAAAATCACAATTTGTCTCATAGGGCTTTAACAAGGTGTGACATCATCTGTACTCAACCCTCAACAAGAGTAAGGAAAAACTGCTAAAAAAAACATTAACCGGGGGGAAAATCGTAGAAACCTCAGAGAGTGCCACATGTGAGGGATCCCTCTCCCAGGACGGACAGATGCTGCATGTAACTGAGAACATCAGCATAGCTGAACATGTTTTGAAGCAGCAGTGGAGTCACAGAAGGATTTGTGTTTTCTCCAGGCGGTAGAGTCACAGAGTTAACAGGTCAGTGGAGATGATCACACTCTAACGTGTGCTTGCGTCCCAACAAGCAAAGAATTGGCATCTCAAAAAGACAAAGCAAATTTTCAATACAAACTATTCATAAAAACAAACACATTCCTTTAGATTTTGCACAATGAATTGTATTATATGAAAACACCCTGGACTCGACACGGACCTCATGTGTCCAAATGCTCAGCTTATGACTCACCCTAGAGTGCTGACTTTCCAGTAATGTCCCTGATCATCCAGCTCAGATAACTGCTTTTGATTTTTTTAACTTTTATTTATTTAATTGTTTATGTACACTACTCATGCTATTTAATATGAGAACTTGTTTGCTGCTCACCTCCTGCAGCAGTACGTCCACTTCAGAACTACTGTTTCGAGTCTGCTACTCCATCATCTGTAGATTTAGTCTTCTCTCTGTTTCTTTTCAGTTTCTGTAAGAACACACAGCCCTGCAGTCTCATGTCCTTTAGGAAATGGCCATGCATTTCCCTTTGCTACATGTACAATGGGATTCATCCTGATAAGAATAAATCTGTGGTTTAGGAATACATCATGAATCTGATTTAAACTTTTCTTTGGACTTTTCTCAAGACAGAATAAAAAAAGAAATAGGGGAAATATTGGTAAATGAGGCCCATTGTCTTAAATATCAAAAGGAAGGACATGGTCAATCTTCAAGTATTTAATCAAACCACCATCTTATGTCATAAATACAGGATATGATTGCACTCCACAAGTATTCAAACAGTAAACGGTAAATGTAGCAAAGTGAAAAATTTGACTCCTAACTTGGATCATTCATAAGTAATGAATTCTTTCACTGGGACTCCATGGCATGAAAATGCAAACAGACATCACCCCTGTACCATTTTGTCCTTCTGTCACTCACATAGCTGTTAACTTGGCAGAGTACAATTGGAAAGGGCCAGGGCTGGAGTGAGGATGTTTAAATATTTAGCGTTATGAGCTGGAATAGCTATGTTTGCCAACTAGAACAGCAGGATGTCACAAACAAATTATTTTGTCAGAATCAAAATAAAACCTTTCAATCTTTCATATCTCTTCACCGTCCTGTGTGATAGTGTATATTCATTTTCAAATTCTGCTTCTCATGTTAAATTCTCTCTATGGTTCGAATATGAGAATGCATCTGTGTTAAAACTGTATAAACTCTGCAGATCTCGGAATTAATTTTGAAACTTTATCTCAACAGTTATTTTCTCAAATTTGTAATCAGTTTTCATTTGTTCTCATTCTCCTTACACTGTCTTTATTTTTTGTATCCTCACCTGATTTCATAGGTTCTTTGTAAATTAAATTCCCTGCCATTATAAAATGCACTTTGATTTTACCTCATGTATAGAATATGCTGTATTAAACTTGCCTTGCCCAATATACACTGTAAGTCTATTTTATAATATGGTCAATATACGAAATTAAGAACAATATACAGTTTTTTTGTACCTATTAAGTATAAAAATAAATACCCTATTAAAAGAAGTAAAAATAAAGTTTTAATATAATGCTGGTAATATAATATAATACAGTTTACATTAGATAGATGTTAGACTCCGGTTACAGCTCAGAGTGCTAAGATTATCCCTTCACCACTGTTGCTTTTACTTTCAATATCTTCTCTAGCTCCTCTTGGTATTAGTACTTTTCGAGCTTCTAAGATCTGGACATCACATTATGGCTTGGTCTCACCCATGTTTGGCGTATTGGGGCTGCCTATGGCTCTGGAGGTAGAAAGGGTCGTCCACTAACCAGAAGTTTGTTGGTCCGATCCCTTGCTCCCCAGTCTGCAGTCTGAAGTGTCCGTTGGCAAGATACTGAACCCCAAATTGCCCCTGGTGGCTGTGTCCACACTGTATGAATGTGTAATAGAAGCATTGTATGAATGTGCTTTAAGGCGCTTTGGTCAATAAGACTGAAAAGGCACTATATAAATATAGAACATTTACAATGTACTACACTGAGTGAAAATGTTCCAGTACACTATGCCAGCCACCTGGTTAAAGCATTCAATGTACGCCTGACCTGCCTGTGTCTTATAGCCTGCTATTATGTACTGGACTGTCTCAGGGATACTCTTTGCACACACATACAGACACACACACATATTATAATATGGTATATGTAAAATCAGATAAATCCCTTTGGGGTTAGAACCATATATATGCATGTTTGCATCCACAGTAATCGATAATCATATACAGTACACAGTAATCAATAATCTACAGTTATCTACAGTAATGTAATGTCGAGCTTGACCACTACGAGGGCACTGAAATGCCATCAGTGTATAAAAGGTCAGTTAAAACAACTGTCTGAGCATTTTATCATGTATTGTTTGTAAAGGGTATTGAGCGGGGCTCATGGCTTTCATAGTACTGCAATACAAGCCAGTAGCCAGTCAGATTTGCCATGCGCCTCAGCCGAAAACCTAGATACAACTTGAAATGTCTTGTTGGTATCACTTAAAAAATCCCATCTTAGTACATAGGACAAGATGGAGAATATCCCTTGTACGTTCTACCGCACTAATTAATGCGTACCACTAGTTGATGTTATCTGATGTTAGTGACCACCAGCGGATGTTATGGACGTATCTTCAGTTGTGTACCATCAGGTGTTTCGGCCTTTTAATCACAAGACACCCTTTTCTAAGGCAGGCCCACCACAGGTTGATCAGACCTGGGTGCATGTCCCTAGACAAGTCAGTCACCGTTGAGGTGGATTGATTCATTGATTTTATTTATGGATTAGCAGACAATAAGACAAATATAACATAACATGTTAAAGTGAAAAAAACACTTGTCCCAAGATGTCAAGACAAAAAACTGATGTAAAAAGATACAAAACCATTTAATAAGAGCTCAAACTCAAAGCACTTTACAGTACAGTTTGCCATTCACCCATTCACACACACATAGAGTGCATCTATTAGCAGCACTTTTTTTTCTATGAGGGGCAATTCAGGGTTCAGCATCTTGCCCAAGGACACTTCGGCATGCAGATGGAGAAGAATGGGGATTGAACTACCGATCTTCTGCCCTACAAACAAAATAATTACCATTAAATCCGAGAAGAAAAATATGAATCCACAGCCAAGGAAAAGCCAAAATATAAATGTAATGCATATTACATCAGAAATCTGTAACCCGGTTGCATACAAAATCTTGACATGACTTTTAAAAGCTCCTCTTTTTTGGATTTAAGAGCTTGATTTGCAACAGAAGTGCTGTTCCACAACGTGCCACTGGTGTAAAAAAAGGAGCCTCTGGCAACATGATTTAATGTGGGAACTATACATGAGCGTACACTGGCCCTGGTATTATGGCTATGCTGAGAATGGAGCATTGTAATCTGAAAGCACAAGTATTTAAGAGCATAACCATGAATAATATTAAACCTATGATTCAGCCTCTGTTGTTCTACCCTGAGATGTACTGGTGGCAGTCCTACTTTTTTGAATTCCTCACTGGCAATATGAGTAAGAGGGGATGCATTTAACAAACAGCATATAACATTATTTTGTATAACATGGCAAAGGGGTCACTACAGTTGGCTCTCATGAAATTTTAAACAAAATGTTTGTGTCAGAGAGCACCTCCAGTTGTACGTACCAGGAGGAAGTTTGATTCCTCCGCAGAGCTGCCTTTCAAACTACCATCAGGAGAGACTGACAGACACATGAGAGACGGTCACAGACAGAGAAGACACCGAGACAAGGAGGAGCTGAAAGCTGTTCTGAAGGAGCTGAGGACAAGAACAGCTACAGGAGGAAGATGGATGTGTGTGTGCTTGGTTTTATCAATGTAAATTTTTTTGGCGCTTGCGCACTGTTTTATAAATGAGGCCCCAGGTCAGACAAGTGAAACTCACTGTACAGCAGTACAGGACTGCGGTCGAACCAGCCTCTACTCTGACACACATGGTCAAACTGGCCCCCACTCATTTAATGATGTGCATTGTTTCTAAGCATTATGTTACAGGCGTTCAAAATACAATGACCTTCCTGTAAATGGGACATCACATTTGTTAAGTCTGTGAATGCATGAATGAATTAATTAGATAAAAAATGAATGTATTATAACATGATATATTATTAAATTCATGCAACAAAATAACAGACTGTCATTGCGAAACTACCTGTTTCACAGTTCACCGCCTCGTCGCCTTGTCACCCAGACAATATCAGGACATGCTGATGTAGAATTTCAAAGTAAAAGCCCTTGAAAATATCATATTTTCACTGATTTGGTTGTGGCAACAGAGAGGATATACTTATGGCACTTGACAAAGATGAGGTCATTGAAAAGATGGCAGAGGGTAGTGAGTTATTTGTTTACTAGTCTGGTTACCGTTACAACAAATAGGGTTAGCCTACAAAATTAGCGGTCTGGTGCTTTGATTGAAAAGGGTGGCCTGGAAACTAGTCAAATTTACAGCCTGAATTATTGTCCCAGTCCGCCCTTGGAAGGATCCCACCAAATATGAGTACATCTGTCAGGAGCTCCACAAAGTTGGAAGACTTAAGTGAAGATATACTTGCTGCTAACTACAAGTACGTGTGCGCATGATGGCTGCCTCGTGTATCCTGCGTCCATTTGGAGCGTCGGTTGTGCACGTCCTCAGAAATTAACGCTATGTGTACGCCAGATGCAATATGCACTTGACCGGTGAATGACAGGTGTATCATCAGCCGGCTAATCCAGCGGAGCAAATCATCAAACGTCTTGGCGGACAAGAATTTTCTCTCATCAATTTCTCTCATTGGCAGACAGGAGAAACAAAAATCTCCATTGTCTCGCCGTGCTTGATTTAAGGGCCTTACAGACAATCTACGATGGCGCCGCTGTCCCTTTTTCTGCCGTGATCTCAGAGTGAACAAAATAGTAACCTCCGCGAGTGTCGCCATGTTTACATCATGCAAATCCGGAAGTTCTATACGGTCTGATTTCTCTTGTGTGCCCTCTAGTGGTAACCTCCAGTAACACGCGTAGTACATTGGCAAGTAATTGAACAACTACATTCACGATGCAGCCGGTTGTCTACGCAAACGCGTGTTTAAACAGCAAGTATATCTCCGGCCTTAGACTGACACCATGCAGGGAATTCAAAATGTGCATGTGATTACCCAAACTGCAAACCTTTCACTTTGTTGGGACAAAAGATACGATATTGTACCCTTCTAACGGCCAAAGACAGTGAACTGATAAGTCAACCTAAACGCAGACTGGCTTACCACAAAGTGGGCGGAACTTGTCTCACAGCTTTGACCATCAGACATGATTGTGTATTTTAACAAGCCATCTGCTCTTCTTTCACAGATGATGTGCAACGTCTTCAACATCTTGAAAAAACTTGGCATCGGAGAACTTGGGAAAGCTGCCAACACCACAAACCTTTGGTGAACTTTGCAAAGATAATAATATTAAACCATAGAAGTGGAGGAGAGGTTTCAAAGATGCAACTAAAAAGTTTCCTCAGGAGGGACACAACTGCCCTATATACGAGATTGCCGTTGGCTTACGAAGTTTGAGTAAATCTCTGTAAACACTTCAGTCATGTGGAAATTAAGGCTAAAGAAGGGCACACAGTTGCTGTGCTGCTAATACTAGACATGGCGGATGCCTGAATGCGCCCCAGAAACAAAATTGTGGAGCTCCAGAAGAAAACCAATTCCTGTTTGCAAGACCTCATTGTTCGTCTCATAACAGAGGACAGAAGTTAATGATGTTTCACATTCACTGTTAGGGACCAAATAACAAACAACTAAATCAATATAATTTACAAAAATAGAATATAAACTACAAAATCCCCCCCTCTTCAATCATGCTTTGGCCTCCTCCACTTCCTGTGGGCTGGGCTTAAAAGGCCACTTCCTGCAGACTTCAGCCCTTTTGCCAGGGGAGCTTGATGCAAACAAAGGGTAAGTGTTATTGCAAATTAAAGAGAAACACAGAATAATTAAAGAAAAAGACAGAAAATTTACCAAATTGTGTGCACCCAACTCAGAACATAAACTGTCCATTAAATAAAGATGGCATGAAGAAAGAACTGTGTAATGTTTTTACTGAGATGAAATGTAACAAAATTATACTAACACTGAGCTGACGAGAACCCTGAACTCCCGAGCTAAGCAAACATCTTGCAACTTTGTCAAAGGTCCTGAAACTCAAAAACCAAGAGTTGGACCAAGTTGCCAATTTTCTAGGCAATGGAGAAGAGGTCTCTTACAAATCTTCAAGGGCAAAACAAAGAGATTGAGCATAATGATATTTACATTTGTTGTTAGCTGCATTTTGTTGGTTTGTATCAAGGTTAGGATAAGAAGCATCCCTAACAGGCATTTTTGGTATACTATAGTATTTACCTATACAATATTGAGCTTAGCGACTTTGACTCATTAAAATATACCAATGCAAATTGTCTTTGTTTTTATTTTCTCATCTAATATGTTTTTTGTTAGATAATATAGATGAACCATTCTGGCCAAAGGGAAGGCAGTGAAGCTGAGGAAGCAGATCCCTCCACACATATACAAACAAAGAGATAACAAAGATTACTTAATTCAACATACTGAGTTTAGGGTGATGCACTTCAGATTTGTGAGACATTTCAGATATACAGTATGAGCATGTGAAATGGATAATGCAGTATAACACTGTTTAGGGCAGTAGTTTTCCTTTAGTACACATACACTACCGTTCAAAAGTTTGGGGTCACTTAGAAATTTCCTTATTTTTCAAAGAAAAGCACTGTTTTTTTCAATGAAGATAACATTAAATTAATCAGAAATACACTCTATACATTGTTAATGTGGTAAATGACTATTCTAGGTGGAAACGTCTGGTTTTTAATGAAATATCTACATAGGTGTATAGAGGCCCATTTCCAGCAACTATCACTCCAGTGTTCTAATGGTACATTGTGTTTGCTAATCGCCTTAGAAGACTAATGGATGATTAGAAAACCCTTGAAAACCCTTGTGCAATTATGTTAGCACAGCTGAAAACGGTTTTGCTGGTGAGAGAAGCTATTAAACTGGCCTTCCTTTGAGCTAGTTGAGTATCTGGAGCATCACATTTGTGGGTTCGATTATACTCTCAAAATAGCCAGAAAAGAGAACTTTCATGTGAACTCCAGTCTATTCTTGTTCTTAGAAATGAAGGCTATTCCATGCGAGAAATTGCGAAGAAACTGAAAATTTCCTACAACGGTGTGTACTACTCCCTTCAGAGAACAGCACAAACGGGCTCTAACCAGAGTAGAGAGAAGTGGGAGGCCCCGTGCACAACTCAGCAAGAAGACAAGTATATTAGAGTCTCTAGTTTGAGAAATAGACGCCTCACAGGTCCTCAACTGGCAGCTTCTTTAAATGGTACCCAAAGACGCCAGTGTCAACGTCTACAGTGAAGAGCGACGCCGGGATGCTGGCCTTCTAGGCAGAGTGGCAAAGAAAAAGCCATATCTGAGACTGGCCAATAAAAGAAAAAGATTGATATGGGCAAAAGAACACAGACATTGGACAGAGGAAGATTGGAAAAAGTGTTATGGACAGACGAATCAAAGTTTGAGGTGTTTGGATCACACAGAAGAACATTTGTGAGACGCAGAACAGGTGAAAAGATGCTGGAAGAGTGCCTGACGCCATCTGTCAAGCATGGTGGAGGTAATGTGATGGTCTGGGGCTGCTTTGGTGCTGGTAAAGTGGGAGATTTGTACAAGGTAAAAGGGATTTTAAATAAGGAAGGCTATCACTCCATTTTGCAACGCCATGCCATACCCTGTGGACAGCGCTTGATTGGAGCCAATTTCCTCCTACAACAGGACAATGACCCAAAGCACACCTCCAAATTATGCAAGAACTATTTAGGAAGAAGCAGGCAGCTGGTATGCTGTCTGTAATGGAGTTGCCAGCGCAGTCACCAGATCTCAACCCCATTGAGCTGTTGTGGGAGCAGCTTGACCGTATGGTATGCAAGAAGTGCCCATCAAGCCAATCCAACTTGTGGGAGGGGCTTCAGGAAGCGTGGGGTGACATTTCTACAGATTACCTCAACAAATTAACAGCTAGAATGCCAAAGGTCTGCAATGCTGTAATTGCTGCAAATGGAGCATTCTTTGACGAAAGCAAAGTTTGAAGAACAAAATTAATATTTCAAATAAAAATCATTATTTCTAACCTTGTCAATGTCTTGACTATATTTTCTATTCATTTTGCAACTCATTTGATAAATAAAAGTGTGAGTTTTCATGGAAAACATGAAATTGTCTGGGTGACCCCAAACTTTTGAACGGTAGTGTACATCTGTATGTGTGTGTGCAGCTCTGTTCCTGCTGTTAATATGGCCTATCAAAAAGCACTATCTGGCAATATGTGGTGAAGAAATTAAAATAAAATGGCAGACACCTGATAAATGACTTTATTGTTTCAGTTCTGTTGATCTGGGGGCATTGTTTGAACACTAAGTAATCAGCACATGCTGCTCTCTCAGTAAATTAGACTCGATGTAATCAATTGTCAGGGTAAAGACATCCACCACTGCCTCTGTTCCTGGTCTCATCTTTGACCACGACTGGATTGCTCATAAATGTGTGAGTTACGTAATTTATGTTGAACACGAACACATGGCTTAAACGCTTTGTGCAATATATTCCGGGCCCTTGCCACCTTTTTAAACCCAAAGTACAGCATTTGCTATTAAATTTGATAATGCTCAGGTAACCCTTAAATTAAATCTCTTAATTAATGTCGGATATCACAGATTGTGTAATGAATCATATAATTAGACAAGATAAAGGGCATTTCCCTCCTCATTCTTTAAAAATCGATTTCCTCGCTCCTGTATGACTTTGTGCCACGAGGATCATTATCAGAGGGACTGGTTTATTTAGATTAGCTATGCCAAGCACACAGGGCAGTCAGACTAACTGTGCTAGGCCAAACTGGAATTGAAATACCAATAGTATACAATGGGTCTATCATTAGACACCTTGAGAACCGAGGATATGTAAGGAGTGGTTCTCTGAGGGGGTTTGATACCCCACAGCTGCATGAATATTTAACACTGAGCACAAAGACTCTCATGCATGCATTGTGATTCTGTTGGATAATGAGATAACTCACTTCCCCTCAATATATTTATGCTTTTCAATATGATCTCTGCAGTTTCACTGCTGCATGGGAAATGGGGAGGACTGAGATTGAACCACTGACCTTATGGTTAGAGGATGACTCGCTCTTCCCCCTGTGCCGCACAAGAAAACAGGATAACTAATGAGGAGTGTTGTTAATCCAGTAGTTGTCTAAGACAGAGTGAATAGTTTCTGTCTCAAAATTCCAAATGTCTAAAGTTTGTTGATGCAGTGAATGGTAGATTGTAAGTAATTTGCCGCTCAACAGACAAATTGACTTAAAGAAACTTGTAGGTAGAGCAGTCGTCCTCTAACCAGAAGGTCGGTGGTTCGATCCCAGTCTTCCCCATTCCGAATGCCAAAGTGTCCTTGGGCAAGATACTGAACCCCAAATTGCCCCTTCTCATAGAGAAACGTGCTGCACATAGATGCACTTTATGAGTGTGTGTGTGTGAATGCAAAACTTTACTGCAAACCACTTTGAGTGGTCATCAAGACTAGAAAAGTGCTAATATATAAATACAGACCATTTACCATTTGTTTTTACAGCTAGCACCTGGGCGTTATTCAATGTGCTCCAGAAGCCAGAAATGTCCACACAATGGGGTTTGGGAAGAAGGCAGCAGGAGGTTCTCCAGTCAGGTGTGTTAAGAACAGAACAATCTCAGTAGTGTTACATTACATTGTTTGTGCTTCCATGGTCTTTGCTTTCACAGTCCAAATAATTCCAGCTCAGGTGGAGAGGGAACAACTTGCACTGTGTGTATTTGTCATTCACCCAATGCATGATGGGAGCATCTGCCTCAGTTTAGCTGCATGTTTGGACCAGTTGACAAAAGCAGCAAGGGATTTGGTTGTTAGTAATAATCCCACCCTACTTGCATAATTCAGGCAAATAAATGAATAACGCCTCCATGTACATCCACTCAGAGTTGTATTGTGTGCTATGGTGGAGGAGGGCACCGTGACCTTGCTCCTGTTAGTAAAGGTGAGGAAACATGTTCTGTCTGCACATTTTATTCCCACTCAGTATTCAGCAAAGACAAAACCCAGACAAGCCTACTTGTGTGGCCAGCCAAAATGACAATGACAGCAATTTTACCATTAGGAGCAATCAGAAGCTAATCAGAGGAGCTGCTGATTTGAACTGCAGCTAATCAGAGACACTCGATGAAACAGTCCGTCGATCAGCATTGAAGAAGGTCAAAGTGTCAAAGTTTCTCTTGATGCAGTGAGGAGAATCAAAGCCATTGTGAATCAGGTCTCACTGGACTTGCTGCTGAATAAATAATTACGAAATGAATGAATGGAAATTCACTCATTATCTACTCAGCACTATGCCGGTTGAGGGGTGGGTGAAGTGTTTGAGTCCACAAAACACTTTTGGAGTTTCAGGGGTAAACAACGTCGCAGCCAAATCCAATACAATTGAAGTAAATGGCGACCACTTCTTCAAATGTAAAAAAACCACAGAAACAAACATAATATGCCTCCATACTGCTCCTGTGGTGTTATCCAAGTGTCCTTAAGAGAAGGGATGGGGTCAAGGGGGCAGGTGGTTAGGCAGGCGGAGGTTACCAGGGTAAGAACTTGATTGGGAGACGGGGGGGGTGAAAGAGGATAGAGCAGGGGATGAAGATGTGGTTGATGGAAAGGTAATTACAGATGGTGGGTTGGAGAATGAAGAGCATATGTCATGGGGTTGGAAAATGAGGATTGAATTTTTGTCTGATAAAAAGAGCTTTTGGCTGCAGAAATAGAGGCAGAGAAGGTGGAGAGAAGAGGTTAATATGTAAGCAGGTCGTCAAAGTGTTTTGATTTCCGCCATTTCCTTTCTGACAACCACGGAACTCTGGAAGACTTGCGTACCTGCAGTGAAGTAAGAGGACAGAGAGAGGAGGAAAGAGTAGAAAGGAGAGTCTCTGTGGATGAGGTAAGATGCATCAGTGAAAAAGAGTCAGATAAAGGGAGGCCTCATAAAACGGATGGGGCCAGAGAGGAGGGAGAGATGGAGCGAATGTTGCGATGGACAGATATAGAATCTGTGGATCAGATTGGGAGAGTGGGAGAGAGTAGGAGATGAAGAAGTGGTCGGAGACGTGAAGTGGGGTTACAATGAGGTTGGCGGTAGAGCAGTTTCTTGTCATCATACAAGATGGCATGTTGATGGCATTTAACAGTGGCAAGAAACTGGGAGAAGCCTTTGCACAGGCTGGTGTGATGATTGGATCGAAAGCAGTGAGCTCAGTGTTTACTGTAGCTTCCTGGGAAATGTTCAAAGAAGCACTGGAAAGTTGCCATAGCAGGTCAAAAAGCTGACTTCTTCAGCTGATGTGAAACCATTATTCAAAATGATTCACAAGGCAGGGCCATTATAAAAACTGGAATGACACTCACAGAGCACATACCTCCGCCAAGGCTCCACAGACCGCTCAAGAAACCACATTTAAATTCACTAGATCCCCAAAAAATTTGGATCTACATCAAATTGTACACACTGATAAATATCAGTTCCCTAAACAGGCCTTATTTTTTAAATAAAAATCTATAAAATCAATACAAAACATGAAAAATATCTTGCAATTTTAACGAAAGTGAAAAACAAATCCTGGATCTGCCCCCTTATCCAGATCAGTGTCAAAATGTAATGGTGTATACCACATGCTTCCACCGAGTGGTTATCATGGTGATCTGTCCTGTAGTTTTTGCATAATCCTGCTAACTCACAGACGAAAACAAGCAAAAACATAGCCTCCTTGGTGGAGGTAATAAAGATGTAGGTAAGCTCCAACACAGTCTCACAGCTTCCATGTGCACACACATTTTACCTTTGTGTTTAACTTTTCTTGTGCAAAACCCTCGAACTCATTTTGCAAACCAATGTCCCAACACTTGCTGTCTGGAGTGAACATTCACCAGTCAGAGTTGACACAGCAGTTTTCAGTGTACAACACAGTCAAGTTACAAAAACACACACAATTGCAGTGACAGGCTGTCAGTGAAAACAATGTTATTTACATGTAGCCTGCATAATTTAATGACTTATTTTCACAGCAGACATCAAACTTACATGGCGTGAGGGAGCAACAGGTTGTTATTCACCTGAAAAATCTACCAATCTTCCATTAATTGTTGACACAAATCCAAACAAATGGGGGATCCAGGAATTTCTTTATCACTCTCTTTAACTTTATGAGATAGGCCATTTTTTTACATTTTCACAAATTTCCTGAATTTTAATTCATGGAATATGATGAAAAAAATCTGGCGGATTAAGGGGATTGTGAGTGTGTGCAAACTGGTGCAGCTTGATTGATTTTAATTTGTTGGGCCTTGGCGTAGGTATGTGCTTTACTGAGTGCCATTCTAGTTATGTCTGCACCCAAAACAGTAGTCTGGATATGGCCTGTGTGTCATCAATGAAAGCTAATTGGCATGAACACAACAATGATTTGGAAAAAAAACTCAAAACATGATCCTCATCTTTTCACTTTATCCTACAATTTGAACAAGCCAAACCAAAGTGATTCTCCCTGAAGCAGATAGGAAAATAAATACAATATAAATTATTACCCCTCTCATCCACCCAGTATAGTATATGCTCGTATATTATCCACAGTGATCGAGTGACCGTGGTCATAAACTGCTACAAGTTCATTATGTCCAGAGCTGAGAATCTGTGTTGATACTGTGAACCAGAACTATAGGTTGCTGGTGAAGTGAGGCACAATGCAGCAGCAGCAACAGCAGCAGCAGCAGCAGCAGCAGCAGCAGCAACACAACCATTAATCATAGTCACACAGTGTATAACAACTGAGCAGTGAAGTGGCTGCATGAGTGATTACACTTGAGCAGCAGCAGCATGGGCGCTTATGTTTAGCAAACAAAAGAGTGTTTCTAGAGTCAATGCTGGATGGGGACAGCGACTCTCACAGCCGACAGCTGCTCTTCAAGTGTGTGCATGAAAGGTTGAAACCTCTGCTGTGATGTGATAACGGCTGACCGACCTGTCGGATTACAGCAGGATGAAATATGACAGCTTTCCACTGCAGAGAATAAAAACATAATACTTCAGCTTGTGCCCTGACTGGACTGGACACACTCTGGAAACCAGTGTGCACAGGAAACAAGGATTTATTGTCTGACTCAAACTGAGATTACTGACACATAAACCTAGTCTTCACATCTGCTGGTTTTTAGACCACCTCAGACAATGTACTTCAGATTGTGTATATTTTACACTACTGGCTACAATAATTGTTTAAAATTCTGCAGTGTACTGATCCAGGTTGTAAGAAAAGACAGTAACCAGTAGTTCCTGTTAACAAGGTAACTAAATGCCTTTGAATTTGCTGCTACATGTGTTTTATCTGTCTTGTTACTTTATTGGGAAACACAATGTGGCCCATAGAACCTCTTGAGTCAACATAGTAAATGGTCTGTATCTATATAGCGCTTTTCTATTCTTGATGACCACTCAAAGCTCATTACATCATCCTATCATACGTTACTCATACACTGCCCAGAGCTGTCAAGATGTACGACTTCATATGGTAGAGTCCTGGCATTTAGTTGAGTACATAGGGTACTTGTATTCAAGGAAACACAGTGGTCGGACCAGAAACTCATGCAGCAGCTCTGCAGCAGACACACTCCCAGTGTGAACAACAGATGCCTGTGACTTGCTGCACATCAGCAACACAGCCGTCACACATGCTGCACATGGACCCAGTGTGGCCCAGGCATTAGTATCAACAATTTCTCACATGCCGTCTTCCTTCTCTTTCCATCCTGTACAATATGGCACGCCGACAGATGTTGTCACAGTTTGCACTTGGAAAATCTGTTATTTTTTGGTTCCAAATTTGTGGTTCCAAACAGTTCAAAATTAGTTGTATGACCTGGAACAGAACCTGTTCAATGTTGGTGGGAAAGAGTTCTGACTAAAAAGATTGACTGATGGGTGAAACATTAGAAGGAAACCAACATTAAGTGTATCAGCAGGGATGGATACAACTTTTATTGATCCCCACAGGGAAACTGCTTTGATGCACAACTCATAGTCAGGAGAGAGGGGGTTAATAAGTATAAATGGAAAAAACTATTGTAAAATAAGACCAATAAATGTAGTACAATTACAGTTGTTGTTTTTGTACAAAACGTAGTGTGCGAGATAGAATCTCCAGGCCTCTTCAGCATTAACATACAGCAAGTCCAGGGTCTTGTCTGCTGTGTGATTCATGGTATGCACATAGCCTCACAGCTAACAGTTCCATCCTGACTGACATATACCAAAAAAAGGAGAAAAAGAAAAGAAAAACCTGCACGTACACAATACAGGAATAATTATACAGTATATAGTAACACAAGTAGCACTGCTTTTACAACACGTCACATATCTCACATGGAAATCATGAAATCTCATGGTAGAGAAAAGTAATAGGGGGAAGAAAGCTCTGACAAGACAAATATATTTTAATATTTTCAACTTAACATTTTCGCCTCAGACTACTATTTAGATGAAACCATGTGAGAAGTTTACATGGGGAGGTTTCCTTTTGCTGGCACCCAGACATCTGGTATGTGCCATTGAGTCCCAACCAGAGAAGCAAAATGGTTGATAAACACTGGTTTAATTTACGCGTTGACCTGTACCCTACACAGAGCCCTACACGGTACCCTGACGCAACGCAGACTGCAATAGCTGTGATTGGTCCGCTTTGTAGCATCGCATTTCTGGCAGAATCACTGCCAGTTTTTTAATTGAGTTGAAGGAGTGAACACGGACAATGTCTTTCTTTTCTTTGTCCCAGTTCTTTAAGAAAAGGTAATTGCTCTTCAACATCTTTTAACTCTAACTCTAACACGATCTGCTTAGTAACACTCGCCATTGTTCTGATGTAAATAGAGACACCAGAGAATTTGTAAAGAAGCGGACCAGAAACCAGAAGATACTCAACACCAGCATCGAAACTCTACCGCCACTAATGTTTTGGTGGTGTTATTGCAGCGCAGCTCACACACACCTACACACAACTATGAATGCTCCGTGAAGGCCCCGTGCGTAAGCTACGTGCATACCTTTCGTTTGGGTGTAGTTTCGACACAGAATCATTAATTGGGCTGTTAAACCTAAGTAATAGTGAACACAGCAACATACTGGATCTGAGGCTGACCTGCATAAAGAACCTGGATAAACACTGCCACCAAGTGGGCTAACACTGCAGTTACAGAGTTACAGTACAGTGACAAGTTCAGAAAATTGTCAAAGACATTGTCGTACAGTTTATCGTAGTGTTACACTGTCCATTTCTAACTGACTGGAACATAAATAGGCCGCAGGGAAAGAAAGTGAAAGCTTTGTAACCATAATGGGATTTTCCACCAAAAAATTCAAATGAAGAATCAGCTATCAGATTTATGCTGGAGCTGGTAATCTCTCCATTAGTTGATTTTGAAGGATCGCAGACTCAACGCCCAATGTTAGAATACATGCCCCTGTATAAAAGTGGGTAGATATATGTTAAAGGTCCCATATTTTACACCTTTCTGGGACTTAATTTGAGGTACTAGTATCCCTAAAATGATATATCAGTGGTTTAAAGTCGAAAAAACTGCTGCAATGTGTGCCATGTCCTTTTCTTCTGTCTCTCTCTGGAGCTGCAGACAGCACACAAGCTGTTTTCGCCTGCCTCTGATTGGCTGACTGCACTTTGAGTGACACACGACCAGGCCTATCACCGGTCTCATTCTGGCGCATTGACGACCTCTCTGGTAAACACAGCTGAAAGTGACGTTAGTATGTTTGTATACCGCTATAGAAGACCAGCCACATATTTACAGTCAGTTACAACAGGATGTTTCTGACAGTAAGTTACACCGTCCTCATGTTTGTTCAAGTTTTAGCAGGACAGTCGGCCAATGTAGGAGTAACGTCCCGAGTTACAGTACGGAGTTTCAATACTGAACACGGCACATAAAAAGATATAATATAGTTTTTCTCGATTGCTTAAGCACGATTTTGAAAACAGGGCCCGGTTTTTCAAAACACTACACACAATTAGCACAACCATACACCCAATTAGCAGAACACCTCAGATTCTTTGCAAAATGAAACACTCTTATAAAAACTATACACTAATTTATCAAAACCATATTTTGTTACCTTATGAAACACACACGTTTCATATGACTTAATTCTGTTTGAACCGGTTACACACTGCTGTTGCTAACCTAAAACACTTTTAGCAATTCCACTTCTCAGTGATTAGAGTACTGTAAGTACGCAGAGAAAGTGCAGATATACAATTAATTCACCAAACACTACACAAGACCAATGCTGCAGACTGATGAAAATATAATTTATTTCTCTCCATATACCCAAATCAGTCAACATGTCAACATGGAGAATCACAACAAAACATGTCCCAGTTTTCATGCTACTACAGTACTGTGCATAAAACTGTAAGCTCAGCAAATATCAGACAAACAGACAATTCTGTATCCAGGACAGGTTACAATGACAGTAAAAAAAAAGAACAAAAAAAAAGATCTGAAACAAACTGAAAATACGGTACAGAAAATACTAGACATTATCTCTTCGCCTAGCTGGATCTGGCCAGAGAATTTCATATACATCACAGGTGATAACCTCATTGGCAAGACAACGTGGGAAGAACCGTCTTGAATGTTGAATCCATCCTTGCACAGCTGCAGCGTCGATTTGGTCACAGGCCTCCTCCATGGCCTGAATGAGGGGTACCTGAGCCTGGGGCCGGAGACCGTAATCCCTCCACCGCCATGCCGAGAAAAACTCTTTGATTGGGTTTAGAAATGGAGAGTATGGTGGAAGGTATAGTACTGTAAACTGTGGATGGTGTTGAAACCAGTTCTGGACCAGAGCAGTGCGGTGGAATGACACATTGTCCCAGATGACAATGTATTGCATCTGGTGCATGTGGTTTACTGCTGTGACGATGTTGTGCAATCGGTGCAAAAATGTGAGAATGTGAGGTGTGTTGTAAGGGCCCATATTGGTGTGACGGAGGAGGACCCCATTCTGTGTAATGGCAGCGCAAAGGGTGATGTTACCCCCACGTTGCCCTGGGATATTGATTATAGCCCCGTGGCCAATGATATTTCTGCCTCTCCTCTTGCTTTGGTGAGGTTGAACCCTGCCTCATCTATGTATATGAATTGATGTGGGATTTCCTCAGCATCCATCTGTAAAACTCTCTGAAATACAGTGAAAGACAAGATTGTGTAGTTCAGCATAGATCTGGTATACAGTACATTTACATGTAAAAAGGTTACGTGTGCAGTATGCAACATCACAGTGCTAAAGTGAACAATACATACCTCCACATACTCATGCCGCAGCCGTCTCCTCCTCCGTGGATTCCCCCTCTCACCCTCACTCTTCTTCTTCTTCTGACTCCTTCCATTTTGGTTGAAGACAGGTGAACTCACCTGCTGCATTTTTATAGTGCTTAAACCTGATTGGTGTGTCTACAATTAAGCAATCATGTGTTTGCGCACCTGATTGCTGTGTTGAACCAATTGGCTCATAGGGGGGGTCATTTGACAGTCAGTGCTTTGGAATTGCAAGGAAGTGACATCTTGATATACTTCAGTGTCTAATGTATACAAGTGTGTTTAGTGATTTGCAAATCACTGTGTGTATTGTTTTGGAAAAAGTGTGAAGCTGACATTGTGCTTATAGTGGTGCAAATCTGGGCCCATGTTTTGCTCCTTGAGTGTAAGGTTTTGATAATTGTGTAATACTTTTGATTTTAGTGTTTATGCAATCGAAAAAAACTGTAAAGAAATAATAATAATAATAATATAAATAGAGAATTCAAATTGTATCAATATATTGAATTTAGGGCACGGACTGAATGTTTTAACTGCTCTTCTATTACAGGAGGTAGACAATGAACCAATATGGAACTCCGCTTCCTTCATAAAAAGGTTTAATGTTTTTGTACTTTACATTCATGGATGTGGAAGTTGGCCACTAATATGATGAGGTTGCAAAGAAAAGAAAATCTCGAATTCTCTTCTGTAATGTGTGAAACTTATCTATCTAAGCCCTGTAAAACCCTGTATCTCATAATTATGACTTAGTATCTCATAATGAGATACAGGATTTGTATTTTCTTCATCACAGTGGCGGAAATGGGCTTCCATAGAAACCAAACAAAGCCTCATACAAAGAGTCCCAGTCTTGTCCTGATCAAGTTTCTGCTTCATGACGCAGTCGCGCTCTGTGACGTCACTGCGTCACATTTGCGCATGTGTGTTTCACAGGAGATAAACAAACCTGCACGAGCCACGATCTGCTGACGTCTTCTGAACCAACAGTCACATTCAGGTAATGCTTCACCCGTTTCATTGAAATAACACTGTTTGTCTCACTTCGTCCATCTGCTTCACGTGGATACACTGCAACTGTATGCAACTACCTTGGTAAGTTGCGTTATTGGTCATGGCTGACATTCGTTTTCGACCGTTTGCTAGCTGTCCGCTAGCTAGCGAGCTAACCGGTGTTCCAGTCTAACTGGGGAACATGGCAACTGGTGATTTTTGTTGCCTTTATTACATATGTGGTTGGTCTGTTGCAGATTCGTCATGTTCACAAAGTGCGGTGATACACTGAAGGTCTCGTTGAAATAAATATCAGACAAAAACCCATCACGAGTTAATGTTATGTGTCCGTGCCAACATCTCGTTTAGACAAAGTGCTTTTGTTTGATGCTGGTGATCATTACAATGCACACACACCAAACACGAGTCATATAAAAACATCCCTCCCATCAACGAGGTGGAAGCTCGTGCGGTGTTTTTGTGAGTAAAGTTGGCGAACGTGCTTCTATTGGATGTGTTAAGCTTCATGTGTCCTCCTCCTCCTGTCGCAGCTGACGCTCATCATTGTTTTTTTTGTAGTTTCTGCAAGTGCTATTTATCTGTGTGTTATCAACAGATGATCTGTCTGAAGTGTGTTGTCAACATGACACATGTGTGACGAGGCAAATCTGGAAAACTAACTTAACGTCTTCATTGTCGAACAACGTGTTGTGTATTTCTTCTCTTCTGTCAGATGACACTGTGCTTTGTTGGAACTGTGTCAGTCGAAGGAGTGAGTCAAATACCCTGTGCAAATAGGACAACTCTGGCTGAGTGGATTCACTGATTGTGTATTTCATGTTCAAACGGATTGTGGTCATGTTGCATTGTTTGCCATGTGTCCTTATGCTTAACGATGATTCATCTACAGCGGGTTACTCACAGGATAAGTCTCCTTGTGATGGAAATACAATGTTCAGTGTAGAAGAGGAAATGCTCTTCCTCACTTTAACCCTTTGATACACAAGCTATTCAAACCCCTTCTAATGTACGACATGGGTCAAACATGACCCGTATTCATTCCCTGTGTTATTTCATGCATGGCTGGGTGTTTTTTTTGCTATCTTCATTTAGGAGAAGGCTCCTTTGATGACATTGGAGACTCATCTTCTACATCATGAAAGCAGCTTTCTTCATTTAGTGAGCTGGAAAAAAGTCTGTAGATCCTGTAGAAAAAAGTCTAGGTCCTCAGCATCAGAGATTTCAGACTCAGAATCAAGACCAAGAATTGCCTCCTCATTTTCCTCATCCTGTTATTCATACAGCATCTTTATGAACACGTTAACCGTAAGTCTGAAAAGATTGCGACCAGCCATACATACACTCTGGATAGAGTGTATTTTTTTCAAAAATACACCCATGCATGAAATAACACAGGAAATGAATACGGGACATTTTTGACCAATGTTGTCTATCAAAGGGTTAAAATCACGTCTGCTGACTTTAGCCAGCAGCGACAGGAGGACACATGAAGCTTAACACATTCAATAAAAGCACGTTCACCAACTTTACTCACAAAAACACCGCAGGAGTTTCCACCTCGTTGATGTGAGGGATGTGTTTGTTTTGTGTGCATTGTAATGATCACAAGCGTCAAACAAAAGCACTTTTGCGTGGAGCTGACCACGCGTGTGTATTCTTCAAGTTTTTCGACTATATTTTTCTACCCATATGATTTATATTGTTGTCTAAACTTGATGTTGGCACGGACATATTATATTATATCGTGATGGGTTTTTGTTTGATGATTATTTCAACAAGACCTTCAGTGTATCGCCGCACTTCACACACAGGCGCTTTGTGAAAATGACGAATCTGCGACCGAGTCTGCAACCGACAACATCTGGAATAAGGACAACAAATCACCGGTTGCCATGATCCCCAGTTAAACTAGGTCACCGGCTTGTTGTTATTCAGGTGGGATGTTGCTGTAACAGGTAATTTAGCCTGATTGGTCTCATGTTGTGATCTAACGTTACACCCACATTGACAGTAACTTCTCCCCTGACAGCATATTACAGGACACCAGCTCAAACTGGACGTTTTCAGGCCTGAACTGAGCTAACGGTTGGAGTTAATTAAAGAACGGACATACTAACGCCACACAAGCTAATCCACTTTGTTTGGTAACCAGAGGCTGAAAGCAGCTCCTCATTATGAACATCTGAACGTGTTGACCTGTGGATTTACTGACACGGCAGATAACACACTGTGGGAAAGCAGCTTATTTACTTTTCATTGACAACTTGATCAGATGAAAGAACAGATCCAAGCATCTGAATGATTTTCTACTGTCAGAATCAATAAATGTAATAACTTTATTTGCCACTTATCTCTAAAGAAAAATGTGGAAAAATTGCAAAGGGAAAGTTAAAAGCGTTGGAGGTACTGTTGAGTAGAATCGTATGGCAGACATATGTCAGAAGTGGAACTGCTGCTGAGTTATTTAACCAATAGCTTGTTTGAAGATGAAAGAAGATATTTCTAACTATCCTGTGACAGTGACACCAGCTTGTCCTGTCTCTGTTTCTGTCTGATAAAGACTCAATTTACTGATTTAATGTTTCCATTATATAATAGTGTAAAGTGTGAGACTATGAGCTCACTAGTATTGGAGTTTAGTGCCTGGGAGAGAAGGATCCTTAAAGACAACTAGAGTTCAAACTTTACTTTTGTGACAATCAATTTTAATTGTTTGGTTTGCTGCTAATGATTATTTTCATCAGCCACTCATTAGCTGGCTATTGTATTCATACATGAATTAATCATTTGCTCTGCAAAATCAGACAACCAAGCAGACTGGAAACTGAAAAGCAAGCTCTCTTTAAAGGCCTAGTGCACATTATTATAGAGTAACCAGGGAGAATCCTGAGGTTAACCGGGGGGGGGGGTACCTAGTGCACCTTCACTAGCCTCACGATTCGATTTAGATTCAGCAGTTTAGACTTTAGACAGGTGGGGTCTAGTCTAGACGCCACCTGGCCCCACGTTGCCCCCCTTAGCAGCGCCACTGCACTGAGGCGCATTACTTCGCAGGTCAACAAGTGACTCGGCTCCTCCGATGTTTTCTTATCACTTACACTTTGAACTGATATAAAAACCTGCTGAACTCATATTTATGTTCCTGGATAAACAGGGCGTCGCTTCTTCTGCAACAATGAAGTTAAAACATTGCGTGTGTCTGCCTGCTCTGTCCCTCTTCACGTCACAAAATGTATTTAGTTATTAATCGATGATGTCGGATCTTGACTCTTGATCGTTCCGGTCACTTTAACCCTGATGTCCTGACTGTGCCTGTCATGTTACGTCCCTTGTTGTGTAGCAGGTTTAAACATGTGTCTTATAACCTCGAGAGTGAAATCAAACAAAGTAATCACACAAAGTAAACCTCAGCCTGTACGTGTCTTAATAACTTCTGATCTGTTAGTTGTTAAAGTGTAAAGTGAGGGCAGGTCAGAGGGGGAGTGAGGAGGAAGCAGACTCTGACCTCCGACAGGACCTTTATTGTGTGTCTGTCCTGATCCTGTAGCAGCGCTGGTTATAATTATTCAGCAGTGGAACACCGCTGAAACAATGAATATAGTGGAAAACATGAATCAATTTTGTTTTGGTGTAAAGCAATTACTAAGCCCAGGTGTGGGCAATGTTGTAATACTGAGCTTATACTGCGAACCACACACTTCATTTGTTTGCCTTCCTTGTTTTCTAGGTGTGACAATGGGGAAGTCATTTTCCCACCTCACCAAGCAGACAGGCGATGACGAGGACCGGCTCTCCTCTCCTGAGGACGCCCAAACTGAGGATGGCAAGGACGGAGACGTCGCCCAGTTTCCTTACGTGGAGTTCACAGGACGGGACAGTGTGACATGTCCCACATGTCAGGGCACAGGGAGGATACCCAGAGGTAACACCCCTGTGTGCACAGCCTGGGTGGAGAAAGTCAAACTCTTATAGAAGCAGAATGGAGACTGAAAAGTGCGCTGTCTTACATGGCCTAGTCCAACATAATTACACAGTGACCAGTGATAACCCAGCGATAAACCAGGGGGATGGTGTAAAATAGGCTGTAGTTGTGCCATGGACTCAGTTTCTTCACAGCTAATAGTGACTCATCAGTGTTTGTTGTCTGTTTCAGGACAAGAAAATCAATTGGTGGCATTGATTCCATACAGTGACCAAAGGCTACGGCCCAGGAGGACGTAAGTACTTGCATCTGTATGTTTGTGTCTTTTGTAGAAAACAACCCACACTATTTAATATTTAACAATTTCTACATCACAATCAACAGTTTAATGCATGAATAGGGATTGCAGAATTAAAGCTACACGGCCAACGCAAGCAATATAATAATTTCTCTGTTTTTATCATAATTTTTCTTTTAACTTAATTTATAAACTTGTAAATGTGCTTTACTTTGGCATGGCCACAAGAAACACATTTTAAGAGCAACAAATGAGGAACCGAATAAATAAAGTATATGGCTGTTTAAATTGAGGAAATGGCTACATTATTTAAAAGTGTTGATGGTATAATCAACCCCAAAGGGAATTGGAAGTGTCATAAAAAAGGTTTTTATTTGAAATGTTTTATTTCACATCAAAAAAATAAATAAAGTCATATTTCAGTCTTTGTACAGAGATGATGGTCAGTAAGTTGGATAACCACAACAAGCCATGTCTTCTTTTTTTTAAAACTATGTATGGCATGAAGTAAACAGAACAGATTTCCTTATCCTCCACATTGTCCTTTTCTTAAGACGGTCATTTACGGTGGAAGTTCCCTGTACTGCACATATGATGCACTATGGTTCTCTTACTGTGATGGAAGAATGGCTGAAAGTTATGATGCAGTAATAACAAGAATATTATTGATGTAGATGGACAAAATTTGCAGTACAACACAAGTAAGGCTTCTTGAAAAAATTTAATTAGGAAAATAATGTTGTCATATTTACTCACTATGGTTCCACAGAAACTTGGTTAGATGGTATCACAGTATTAGCCTATTGCCCAGGGCTAATGTCCCTCTTGTTAATTCTTGAGTGGCGCAATTACTACCAGGACTAAATAACTGTTTGACAATGTGAGCAACTAAACAACAAAAAAGTGTGCACATTTAGAATGTAACTCGTCTCACATTTTGTTATCAATGTGTGATTAGGAAGGAATTTAAGCAGTTGTCTATGTCTCCTTCAGGAAGTTGTATGTCTCAGCATCAGTGGTGGTCTGCCTGTTACTGTCCAGTCTGGCCGTCTTCTTCCTCTTCCCTCGCTCCATCGACGTCTCCTATGTTGGGGTGAAGTCTGTTTTCGTCAGCTACGACCAAGACAAGCGCAGCGTCTATCTCAACATCACAGTGAGTTTTTCCATTCCTGAAACTACTGAAATCTGCAGTGTGATTCACGCCTGTGCCGAAAACCTCCTGCTGTGTTGTGCATGTGTGAAAGGCAAACTGCGGGTAAAGCCGTACACAACTCTCCAGACTTTGCCGGAAAAAGGCTATGTGCAGCCCAGAAAAAGGATGTGACGACATGTTTCTGATGTGGGTTACAAACAGAGTGATCACAAATTTAAAACTGTATACATGAGTGATGCTGCAGTCAGTCGTGTAATAATGTACCCAATGAGGTGATGAAAAACACAAGAGTAGTACCCTCCCCATTTGCAAACATCATGCGTCAGTGTTTCTGTTTGCCGACTGTTGCTATCTGCACGGTCGAGGCCTACGAAGATGAATTCTGGACTGAAACACGTGCAAGGAATTTGTCCAATGTGCAGGCTTCAGTTGAAGTGAATAGCAGGCAGGAGCAAGTATTTGTAAGAAATATAATGATAGAACACCTTTTACGGGGGAAAAGGAGCACCCAGCCACTATTAGGACTAATAAGCTTTGAGTTTCTAGATGACCACCAGTTGCACCAGATGTATTCAGGCATTGATCTACCTAAACTATTCTGAGTAGGTGGTGAGCTTAAGATAGAGACAAATGTTATAGAGCAGTGATGTGTCAGAGCTTTAAAAGGGGTGGGAGTAGTATTTTCTGTTTTCAGCTGTTTTTAAATCTAACCCTAGTTTGAGTCATGAGATCATAAGTCCACACTGGCTTTAATTAAAATGATTCAAGTGAACACTTGAGTCTCGCTTTAGTCCAGATCAAGAATGAGCCTTTCGGTCAAACTCCAGTCACCTGCTTTAAGATAAGATTTCATCGAACTACAAACAAATGAAAATACTGTGAGCAACAAAATAAAAACGAGCTCTATGATTAAACAACACATCCAAACGTGAAAGAAGATAAAACAATGAAGTCTGAAATGAAGAAACATCTTGAGCAAATCAAATGCAAATATACTTTCTAGGAGTGAGCCTGTCATGGGGTCACTGAAGCTCCTTTAGACATGCACTGGACTGTGCACATCCTCCGTATTGTCTCTGGAGGAGGTACATGTGTGAACGCAGACCGAGTGAGCCCCTCCATAGTTTCTACAGTCTTTATCCGCCTGACCTCCTAGTATTAAGTCAGTAGAAATCTAGGAGAAGTCGATGTGTGAACACAGCAGGGTATTCACTCCCGGATTCACCGCGAGCGCGGGGGGGTTTGATATAAAAAATTAGTGTCATGCACGTAGACGACACAGACGAAGATGTCTGGAGAGTTTGAGCCGGGGTGCTGTAAACATGATCACGTGATCTATGCAGCAGAGTTAATACGCAGTGTTTCCCCTACCATTATATTATGGGGGGTGCCCCACCCCCCCTGGAAGGTCAAGTACTTTTTTTTTTTTTAATATAGCGCCAGATCTCAACATAAGTCATTTAAGGTTACCTTTCCTATAAAACAGGTCTATAGCTTGCTCTTTTATTAAACAAACTAAATGGCCTTATGTTATTTATCTTATTTACACGACGGCATGTCATTTCTGTCTCTACATGGTCGCGCGTTTAGATTTCTCCTCTGCTCTCTGTATCGCGCAGGGCGGAGTTCCATCCCGATGGATGGAACTCAGTCACACTGTCTGTGTGACACGTGCGCGCACACACAGGTGAGCACACTCCCACCAGCGGACAGAGAGCATCCATCGGAAAACATGTCGCATCAACCACCTGAAAAGCAGATAAAAATATCCGCGTTTTTTTAAACGCTCCCAGGGTGGTGAAGATGGCAACACTCACTCTCCTGCGAGTAGCAGCCGGAGTAGCTCTCCTGCTCCGGGTCCAAGTACAGAAAAGTGCCCAAGTGTTGCACGCCCTGCCCCAGACAAGCATCAGTCCAGTCACCACCGGATGACAGGTTTTGTCCGTGTTTCATACAGGGCAATAATCATATTTGTGGCCATATTCAAATCAAAGCCTATATGTAAAAACATTGTGCTACAGTAGCAGCTCCTCTGCAGAACATGATGTGGAACTGAGAAGGTTCATATTGTGCATTGTAAATATGAATTGATATTAATTTGAATATTGTGCATTGAATAGAAATAGTTGCACAATTGCCCTTCTTTGTGTATATTTATTTCTTGTACATTCAGCCTTTCACAGAAATTGCAAAAAATAATAAATATGACCCTCCTAAGTGAGGTTTTTGGAAGATATCAGGGTGGTAGATCTCGGCTTACGTTTGGAATTAAAAAGTGATCTTGGGCTCGAAAAGGTTGGTCACCACTGCTCTAGTGAAAACATCACCCAATTATTTTATATTCAGTTTCTGCCAATAGATCCCTTTCACCTAAATCTTACACACTGGACCTTTAAACCTTTCTGCTACTTCTCCTTTCAGAACACTCTCAACATTACCAACAACAACTACTACTCAGTGGAGGTTGCCAACATCACAGCGCAGGTGCAGTTTGCCAAGACAGTGATCGGTAAAACCCGCATCAAAAACATCATTGCCATCAGCCCTCTGGACAAGAAACAGGTACAGCTCAGTGTTTGTTCACCAGGTCACCACCTGTCTCTGTGGATACAACTCTTAAGGCTTTACTATTTACTGCTTTTCTGTTTCCAGACTGATTATATGGTTCCCACCATCATCGCAGATGAGATGAGCTACATGTAGTAAGTATTGTGTGTGCAGAAGCAGAGCATGGAAAGCATGTAGATTTTTTTTTAAACTCAGCAGCTCTGGCTGTGATGTAAATAGGGAAGGAAATAGATTTTTTTCAAGCATCTTCCTGTCAGTAAAAGTAATGTAAGCTTTTATTTTCTTCTGTTTAAGAGATTCTTACCAAAGAATAGCTAGTTGAGTAAAAGTAAAATATCTTTATAATGAAAACAGTAGAAATAATTTTTATATTTGCATGTTCAACTTAAACCGCATGGTGGCAGTACCAGCTTGTCCTAAAAATCACTCGAACAACTAGATTAGAGGTCACTAACAGGCGGACCGCGGTCCGGGTCCGGACCCAGAAGCCGTCCCGTACGGACCCGGACCTACAGCCAAAACAGAAAGTTATGATTTAAAACCTGACGGGGCGCTTCTATTTGTAACCGGCGCAGCTTTTGTAGTCTTTACGGTAGTGGTTTAGCGGATGAGAAACGCACAGACCAATTGCATGCGAGTTAAGCCATCCCACGTGATACTACTCAGCCAATCAAGTCTGTGCATTCCAGGCGGTAAACATTGCGACTCTACAGTGCAGACAGATGAGAGAGTTAGAGGCAAGTTACACACGAAAAGACGGTAGAAAGAAAAAGAAAGATAGAGATACAGGTAGAGAAAACAAAGGGAGAGATACAGAGGAGTGAGACGGAGAAAGGGAGAGAAACAGAGGAGTGAGACGGAGAAAGGGAGAGAAACAGGAGTGAGACGGAGAAAGTGGAGAAACAGGAGTGAGACGGAGAAAGTGGAGAAACAGGAGTGAGACGGAGAAAGTGGAGAAACAGGAGTGAGACGGAGAAAGTGGAGAAACAGGAGTGAGACGGAGAAAGTGGAGAAACAGGAGTGAGATGGAGAAAGTTGAGACGGAGAAAGTGGAGAAACAGGAGAAACAGGAGTGAGACGGAGAAAGGAAGAGAAACAGGAGTGAGACGGAGAAAGGGAGAGAAACAGACGAACAAAGTGGGGGAGTGGGATATAAGAGGGGAAGAAAGTGATTCTAAAACTGTTCAATTGTTAAGATGTGTTGAGATTTATTATCTGTAAAATTGGTTGAGACATTTGAGTCAAGATGTGAAACAGAAAAAGGGAAATTCAAGCTTTTGCTCCCTTTATTTAATTTTTCTGAAGTTAAGCCCTTTATTTGAACATGCACAATTTTCACATTTTATTTATTTTCTCTTATTTTGAAATGCAGCCCTACTTTTATTTAGTTAATGAGAGAACATTATACATATCTGCAATCATACATATATGTTCAGTTCTATGTTATGTGACAATAAATATTGTCAAAAAGTTTTTTGAATCGTACTGAATTCATTTGATTTGACAGTCAGGTATTTAGTACATGCAGATGTTGATACAACTACTAGGCTACTTAAATATATATCACACTAAATAGTTAGACATTATGATCTTCCGGACCTTTGCTTCAAGAAATTTTCTCTAACTGGACCTCTTTAAATTTTAGTTGAATACCCCTGAACTAGAGCATTGCTCATTGTAAATGGGCTGTCATTATTTACTTAACTAGTGTTATGTTTTCATACAATGCATGTCGCTTCTCTCGCTTCTCTCTTCTCGTGCCCCTCTCACAGCAGACTGCTCACGAGAGAGCGAAAGTGAAGAGCCCCAGTGAGTTGACGAGAGTTCAGAGACGGTTATTGACAGTTTGTTCATATTCTTTGTGAACGCTGAACCGAACGAATCAGTTTATAAATGATTAACATGAACGGCGTTCACTCCAGCGAAAGTTATACGTGAAGCAGCCGGTCAGTGACTTTGTTGAAGAACAGTAGAAACAAACAGTGAAAACACACCATAGAGTTTCCTCTATGAGCCACAGCTGCTCAATGATCAGAAGACCCCGACATTTATATTCGACTCGTAACAATGTCGTTTACACCTTTTTGTTTTAAGCCTAAATGTCCCCGAATATCTTCCCGACGAGGTGCATTCAGGGACTGTCGGAAATGCTACCGTCTGCTAGCTTAGCCACTTCCTGTGGACTTTTATGAATTTAACCTTTGTACAGTGATTTAGAGGAGATGTACAAAATATCGAGATATATATCGTGTCTTAGGCCATATCGCCCAGCCCTAGTGTAAAGGTTAGAAGATTAGATTAACTGTTCATAAGATATGCTTTCCACATACAGTTAGGCAAGTCTATGAAATCAGTAAGCAGATATACAATCACCGGCCACTTTATTAGGTACACCTTGCTAGTACCGGGTCGGACCCCCTTTTGCCTGCAGAACTGCCTTAATTCTTCGTAGCATAGATTCAACAAGGCGTGGTGTTCAAACGATGCTCAATTGGTACTCAGGGGCCCAAAGTGTGCCAAGAAAATATCCCCCACACCATTACACCAGCACCACCAGCCTGAACCGTTGATACAAGGCAGGATGGATCCATGCTTTCATGTTGTTTACGCCAAATTCTGACCCTACCATCTGAATGTCGCAGCTGAAATCGAGACTCATTAGACCAGGCAACGTTTTTCCAATTTTCTATTGTCCAATTTTGATGAGCCTGTGTGAATTGTAGCCTCAGTTTCCTGTTCTTAGCTGACAGGAGTGGCACCCGGTGTGGTCTTCTGCTGCTGTAGCCCATCTGCTTCAAGGTTCAACGTGTTGTGCGTTCAGAGATGGTATTCTGCATACCTTGGTTGTAACAAGTGGTTATTTGAGTTACTGTTGCCTTTCTATCATCCCAAACCACTCTGCCCATTCTCCTCTGACCTCTGACATCAACAAGGCATTTTTTTCGTCCACACAACTGCCGCTCACTGGATATTTTCTCTTTTTCGGACCATTCTCTGTAAATCCTAGAGATGGTTGTGCGTGAAAATCCCAGTAGATAAGCAGTTTTTTAAATACTCAGACCAGCCCGTCTGGCACCAACAACCATGCCATGTTCAAAGTCACTTTAATCCCCTTTCTTCCCCATTCTGATGCTCGGTTTGAACTTCAGCAAGTCGTCTTCACCACGTCTAGATGCCTAAATGCATTGAGTTGCTGCCATGTGATTGGCTGATTAGCTATCTGTGTTAACAAGTAATTGAGCAGGTGTGCCTAATAAAGTGGCCGGTGAGTGTATATAATGAATGCTCAGAAAGTAGAGCAGGAACCGGCTGGGCAAGTGCAAGAGGCCCTCCTAATTCCTAACATGTTTAGATTCAAATGTGCACTTTCGTTTTCCTCACACTTGTCTCTGCAAGGATTTAACCTTTCGTAAGCAGCAGTGTGATGTAAAAGAGTTGATCTTATGTAAGAGTTTCTCCAGTCTTACGGCCTCTTTTCACACCCCCACCATTTAGAGTATCTGTATTAAGATAGATCAGTAGAACCTCACAGAGCTGCCAGCATGGCTGTTCTTGTGTCCTTCACAGCAGTTGTGAAACAATATGTAGTAATTAGGTAAGAATATTTTATTGTTGGAATGCAACTGAAATCATGATTCAGCCATTTTTTGTTAAATATCAGCATTATTATATGATAAGGCACACCCCTGAATTTGAGAGTCCCACCTTAACTGTGATGTATTAATCCTTACTGTTATTAATCCAACCAGACATCAGTAGATTTTTCAAGTTTTTTTCAAATTCTCCCTGCTTGAAAACACTGTCAGTAATTTTTTAATTGCTCCACAATGCACAAGTACTAACATTTGTTTTATTTCCCAGTGACTACTGCACCCTGCAAACCATCAGGGTTCACAACATTGTCGTCATGATGCAGTAAGTTGTGTCGATCCTCCTAATCAAATCTACACCATTGAGTTGACTGTGTAAGCTCCAACCTGTGCCTTACCACCCTCTGCAGAGTGACTGTCACAACAACGTACTTTGGCCACGTGGAGCAGGTGTCTCAGGAGATGTACCAGTATGTGGACTGTGGAGGGAACACCACCTCTATCAGAGGGATGCCCCAGCCCTTCAACATCCCACATCCTGCTGAGTAACCCCCACCTTTGTGCTCCTCACTGGCCCTGACTCAGGCCCTGGATGGTCACCTTAGGTGGTTTACGGTGTTCCCTCTTCTTCTATACCTGCAGGGTCTAACAATCTGCTGTTGACATGATACTGTGGATTGGAATTCAAAACCAACACTAACAAAGTCCACACTGAGATAAGAATTGCACCCAGGAAAGTTTGCAAAGCAAAAGTGTTGATGTGTGTGTGCGGACGCACATTGCATTCAGCAAAGAAAGCAAATCAACCCAACCTTATAAATACAGGAGCGCTTTGCTAATTAAGAGATCTGTATCCAAAAGATGTTTCTGTCACAATTACAAGTTAACTGTTTCATAATTATGAGATCCTTATCTACTAAGTACTAAGTTTCTCTTAACTCGTGTTTGAAATAATACAAAGGCGTTTCATATTTACAAGACCCATGACTCGTAATTGTAAGGAAACAGTTGAGCAAAAATAATACTTGTAGTTATGAAAAGATAATTGCAGTAAGTACTAAACAGTGCAATTAGAGTTTACACGTGTCATAACTACAAGACCTGTATTTGACAGTTGGGAGAAAAAATATCTAAGCTCTTTTAAAATTACAAAATCATTACCTTGAAATTAAGAGGAGAATTTGCTACAATATAATATAATTAGATTTAGTTAAATCATATCGATATTTCATAAAGTAAACAAAATATTTGTAACTCTGAGATCCATATCTTGTAATTGGGAGGTATGCTTCTCATGCCTTAAGATACAGAGCCTATATTTGTGAGTCTCTTTTAATTATATGATATTTTCAAATCTCAGAATGTTGAAATATGAATCTAATTATTATGAGATGCTAATATATAATTCTACCGAATGTCTCAAACCTTTTCTCCCTGATGAATGCAGTGTGCACTCCACAATGTCGACTGGTTTAGGTGGCCTGCTGTTCAGTTGCAAACGTGGGTGTGTGTTTGATGGTCCAGGTGCAGCTCTGACTTTTCCGTTCTCTTTTCCACCTCTTGTGTGTTGTAGTGTATGAGAATGTGAGGCGATGTGGAGTTTTATCTTCCACCACCGTCTGAAAGCTGAGAGCAGTTCATTTCCGTTTCACTAACAAAAAGTGTTGTCGCTGCTTCATTAAGTTGTCTTCTTTTGTTTATGTAGGACTGCTGATTTTATCTCTAATATAAGTGCCAAAATAATACCAGAATTTCAATACCAACTTTGTTTTTGATATCTTTGTTTGCAGTGTTGAGGTTTGATGCCAGAACTAATTTCAATATAAGAAGTGGTGGCACATCTGTCGTTTCCATGATGTAAGATTAGGTTCATAGTTACATGAGTCACCATCATATTTCAACTGTAGTTATTATCCAGAGTATCTAGTAGCCTAAAGGGTTGTTGTGATTGCTCTGTTTTCCTGCCTCACATGCTGAAAGCTAAGTATTGGATTCAATGTTTTCTAATGTCGACTGAAATATAACATCTGTTATCATGACAATGCTCTTACATAATCTTGGATTTGTGAAAAAAGGGCGTTTGTTAGAAAAATAAGCTGAAAAACATCATTATTATTTATAACATTTAAACCATAATGCACTACATAAGTCTATTTAAAGGGCACATTTTATTATTGGTCTCAAGTTCTCTGAAACCTGTGTATCCACCACAGTGTGTCGAGCTCTGTGAAGATAAGTCATGAAAACATGGTGATGTTACAGCACAAAAATATTCAGATGCTGTTCTGTCGGATACTGACATAAGTTAATTTTATCAATAGTATCTGCTTTGTTTTTTTTACAATCTGCTTACTTGCCTATAGTAGCTTTTGGCTGTCAGGTGCTCAGTATTGGTTTGTTGCTAAAATGGAGGCTTTCCTGTTGCATTCCAATTTAAAGTTAGAGGTGAACATTCTGATGGGGGCAGGTGGTGACAATTTCTAATGTGGTAGTTGTCCAGCTTTTAAGAGAAAGTTGTTTTTTTTTATCATTCCACTGTCGGGATAGATGTTTTTAATCTAATGTTTGCAATTAAAGAGTTATGGCTTCATCACACCAGAGTTCAAAATAACATTTGGAGTAAAATTGGTTCATTTCAGTGAAATGAATGGATTCACTCATCTGGGAGGAAGTTCATTTCATCACATCTTGCACATCATCTTCAACTTTGGGGAACTTTGACATATTTCAGCCAGTAAACAAAAGCAAAAGCAAAAGAAAAAGTCCTGTAGTGATCAGGGGCCTCATTTATTAAACAGTGCGTGAGATTCATACTAAAAGTGTATGTGCGCACGAAAGCCGTAAATGGCGTAAGCAAAGAAAAAAAACAGATTTATAAAACCGTGCCCATGCACACCTGAACGCAATGTTCACTTTATAAATCACTGTCTACCCGGAAATGTTAGAATGTGGATCTGCTGCCATGTCCGCCCTGTACACGCCCACATTCAACCGTAAGTGGTCAATACAAAGCACCTCATGAATATTAAATTATCCTGCTGACCAATGGGTTTCCACCATGAGTCATGACAGTCACGGCATCAAGCGATGAGAAGAGGAAGCGAAACTTTCTGACACTGACATCGAGGTGTTTGTTAGTCAGGTGGAGGTGAAGAGAGATTTTATGGGAAAGCAGTGATGTCACTAATAAAGAAAATACACTGATACGCTGCTGCTGCTGCTGTTATTAGAGTAATTGAGAGTGAGCACGATAGAGTGAACGGAGCCTGAAATAAAAAAAAGATCCAATTCAAAGGTGGAGTCAAAAGAAAAACACTATCAGAATGTGAGGGGACTTGTTGTATCGCCTGTTCGTAGTTTAATCATCCAAAACTGCAGGATTATTAAATTCAGAGACAGATGTGATGTCCTCAATCTATAGAATCTAACAGAATTATTATTATATGCTCGTGTTTGTACTGGGATGGTTCGGTTCCGTCGGTCGATCTGTGTGTTACTGGACTCAGTTCAGCACAAAGATCACAGATCTATAGAATCTATATCAGCTGATCAGTCATCGTCATGGTTACAAAAACTCTTTGTGATCGCTGAACCCTCGTTTCCTCCTCATCCATTCATTCACGCACAGTGTTAGAAGACATTATAAAAACCTATTAATGACTCGGCTCTGCAACTCCACTGTTTATTTGTATCTAAACTTAATTTGCTGTAAGGTGTTTTATGTCTTCTTCAATTAAATTAAAGTTAGTTTTAGTGTTAATGATGAAGTGGGTCATCAATCTGGCTTCAGTTCACCACCTCACGTCTGCATCGCCATCTCCAAAATGTTCGTACGCATGGGTACGTTTTCGTGGAAATGTGCAAATTTTGCCGTCAAGTTTGTTTATATAAATCCCAACGTTTGCGTGAGAAGTGGCGAAACTGATATAAATGAGGCCCCAGATCTTTCTGGCTGTGTTTCACCATGTGTTTTCATATCCACCTGCTCTCGTGGAGTAAAAGCTGCTCCACAGAAGAGGCTGCTTTGTACACAGTTATGAGTTTAAACAGCAGAAACATAGGTATATGTATATTAAAGTCAACATGGAGAAGCAATGTTTGTTCAGTTTATATTAAATTGTGTTTATTCTGTCTTCATAGAAATATAACTAATAGGTTGGGAAGATTAAACTACATCTGTAACTTTTGTTCCTATATAGAAAAGCTAACTTGAATTGTTATTTAATCCAAAATGCACCTTTAACAATCCCTATGAAAACTTCACTGTAGTAGTAGTATTTATTTAGGACTCCTAACATAAACCCTTAACAACCCACTTGAACAATAACTTTAAAAAAACATGACTCCTACCTCTTCTGACATGTTGTTGCTCTGTATGTGTTTTGAATAAAGTTTTACAATCAAGGAGTGAGGTTGTTTTTTTCTATCTACTAACCTCACCCTACAAAATGGTAAAAGGCAAACGGACTGCATGTATATAGCACTTTTATCAACAGCTTGTTATCAACGGCTCAAAGGGCTCCACACACTACACATTCACAGTTTACTGTACCCATCTCACATCTTTCACGCACACACATGCCCCAGACTATTGCACTTTGATGTCCCCCTCCACTCCCCCCTGCACAATGTTACATTTTTCGTGTCAGCTAAGGCTAAATGGCCTTACCTCTATAACGACATTATTCCAAATCTGCTCTCAAGCGTTTCTGTTTTATCTTTATGATTAAATATGGTTATAAAAAACCTTAACTTTGTTATCATACTCAAAGAATCAAGACACTGATAACATCACATCTTTGTATGTGAATTGTAAATCAACTGAAATAGTGCAGTGCTGAGATTGGTGCAATTTGGAAAAACGATACATTCAATGTAAATAATTGAATAAAAAAGCGACTATTGGAAAGGAAATCTCAGCCTGAGAAACAGAAACACAGCAAAGGTGATGATTTCAATCAAAGTAAAAGCACAACATCCCTTTTGTTGCTGTAATGTTCCATATTGATTTTAATTACAGATATTATACAATATTATGTCTGTTGTGTAACAGACCAATGAAATAGCATTCATGCAATGTATGGAAAATAACAGGAGTTCCGTAAATCATTCAAGATATATAAGCCACACGTGAACAGTAATAAAGCAAAAATCAGTTTCATTTTATGGAAAATAGTGATTATATAATCTTCATTACAGATAAACTAGGTAGGATGAACCTGTTTTTTTGTACGTTTTCCAACTGCACCATAGCAACAGGCAAGTTTAGAATAAGTACTGCCCTAGGAAGTTGAAATTTCCAGTTTAATTCAGCAATGACTATCCCAACAGAAAACAAACAGCACAGAGCAGTGTTCAATTAAAAGGTTTAAACAGAGAACCTCATAACATTGCTGACCACAAAACAAAATGTACAGCAGTGCCATGATGAAGAGATGGTAAACAGGAAAGAAGGCAGGAGGACAGAGGGGAGCCACACAGCTACATTCACACACAGTGGGTGGTGTGTTTCCATAGGATGTTTGTCTGCTTCAGATTTTCAATGTTACAATTCAAACACAAATAAAATGTGTTTCTTTCAAATACCAACTCATCGAATAGACTAACCCCCCACCCCCCCACCCCCCACCCAACCTTTACTGTTTCTGGCTCTACTGGCTGCAGCTCTAGAGTCATCGCTGTCACCCTCAAGTTTTCAAGTTTTGCAGAGAAATTGTAAAAAAAATTAGAGGGGAAAATAACCATCTTTACGGCAACAAGGTGCGCCTCAGAGTCATCTGGTCAGTCTCCAGCTGATGAAGCTTCCGAGAGCTATGCCGGTGAAGAAGATGATGATAAGGCCTCCTCTGTGAGAGCTCATGGATGACGTGATCTGCACGGACGCCACCGCCAGTTCTGAGAAACTGCAGATCCATCCTCCTCGTCCCCGAATCCAGCCCAAGAGATACTTTTTGAAATAGTCCACGGTCCACTTCAGTATCTCCGTCACTGACTGAAGCTTATGAGCCTCCACCATTTTGACTGCCAACTTGCCGGCAACATAGAAGAGAATAGCAATCTTCTCCCAGGTGATTCCATGCTCAAACGCCTTGTTTGCCATTTCCATAAATCTGTTCCACTTGAAGCCTTGTGCAAGCCCATCTATTCCATCTTGGATCTCCACGTCATCCTTTATTCTGTCACCAATTTTGCGGAACAATGTGCCCAGCTGGTCCACAAACTTGTCCTCCTGCTCATTCTTTAGTTCCACAGCAGGGAGGGTGAAGGACAGGACGTCCTCGGAGGGTATGTGTTTCAGCTCCTCCTCAATGACCTCTCTGATCAGGGCCTCTCCTATCCTCTCATCAGACACGCTGTTACTTTCACACGCCATGGTTAAAAAGTACAAACTTTCTCTGAAAAACTTCAAGAGAAACTTCCTCGGAGACTCTGCTTCTCTTCAGTGACTCTTCCTCTTCTCGACGGTTCAGTAGGCGGAGCTTTGTGTGTGTGTGTGTGTGTGAGAGGTGGAGTTGATAGTAGATGAGTCATAAGTCAGGTAAGTTCCACTAAAGGCTGGTTTCTGTGAACCACTTCCACTTTCTGTTTCAATAAAATAGTAACCATTTTGATTCTCAGTTTGAATAACCCTCCCCTGTTTAATATTTCACAATAAAACCTGCTCTTATCTGATCGTATGCTAAAACTAGAATACTTGCATCTCATGAGTTTATTTCCAACTCATTGAATCAATTATAAAACCCAATACTAAGTTAGCTAAATTGATTTCAACCAGTGGTCGCCAACCCGCCGAATGCGATCTACTGGTCGATCTCCCAGTCTTCACGGTCGATCCCCCAACTCTCTGGACTCACTGGCTGTCGTCGCGCCTCTTTCTGTCGAAAACAATCAAAGCCCCGTTGGAACAAATGAGTGGATTCAGAAGGTGAAACGCTGGAGTGCTTTTACTTTGAAACGTGTTCAGAAAGTGTTGTAAATACATTTGTGTCATAGAGAGATTCACATTGTGGTTCACAGCAGAATAAACAGAAACAATTATCTTTAACCTGATTTTTAATGTTTATCTGATGAATTTATGTCACAAAGAAATGGTTGCAACACTTTCTGTATGCCTTTTCAAAATAAAAGCACTCCAGCGTTTCTGTTGATGGAATCCATTCCCTTGTTTAAAAAGGGGTTATTATTGTGAAATATTTGCAAGAGCAGAAGATGCACGGCTTCATACTGTGTAGTACTGGTATTTATTTTAGTACAAGGGACTTCTTTCATACAGGGTAATAATCATATTTGTGGCCATATTCAAATCAAAGCCTATATGTACAAACATTGTGCTGCAGTAGCAGCTCCTCTGCAGAACATGTTGTGGAACTGAGAAGCTTCATATTTTGCATTGTAAATATGAATTGATATTAATTTGAATATTGTGAATTGAATGGAAAAAGTTGCACAACTGCCCTTCTTTGTGTATATTTATTTCTTGTACATTCAGCCTTTAATGAAATTAAATGAATGAAATTAGATCTCGGCTTAAGTTTGTGGTTAAAAAGTGATCTTGGGCTCGAAAAGGCTGGTGACCACTGATTTAAACACATGAATGAAATTGACATTGTGAGTCATAATCACAGAACGTCCGCGCGTCTATATTTTGTATAATTTTATATACTTATGTAATTGTATTTAAAAAATAATAATGTAAAACATATATAAAGTTATATAAAATACACATAAACATGTTTATATTGCCAAAGCACACATTAGACTTAAAATGCAGTATAACAAATTGATTTAAATGGCAAAATACATAAAAAATCTTGTGTGTTAATAATAAGTTGTGAGATTTTGGTCCACCCCAATGTTCACTTCATGACTACGGCCTTGGTGTGTATTATCAAAGCTTTCTGTCCACACCTAAGGAACCTGCCGGAGGCCTTTGTTCTACCGACCTTTGTCTTTTAAATTTTGGTTTTGGTATCCAAGTGACAGGTGGGGGAGGACTGATAATCTTGACATGATGTCAAAGAACAGGTTGAATGCAGTCAAACCTGCAGACCCAGACTGACTGGCTGGTCTGAAAAGTAATCAGCATTCGAAAGTAAAGACGATAAGCATTCTGTGTGTGTGTGTGTGTGTGTGTGTGTGTGTGTGTGTGTGTGTGTGTGTGTGTGTGTGTGTGTATTTCACTTAATGGCTTATTTGATGATGATTAAAAAATCATCATCGTATCACTCTCGCTGGAGTGAACGCCGCTTACGTTCATCATTTGTAAACTGATTAGTTCAGTTCAGCGAAAGTGTGTTGTTGTAAAGAAATTACAGAATTTGCTGCAGTTCCACTTGAAGTCGCCATATCTTTGCCAGTCAGCTCACAGCAGAAGTTACTCGACATCGGATGTATCGACACATTCAGGACACATTTTAATGCCAGGTGTGAACACACGTACTTAGCGGTCTGAACAGGGTCAATGATGCACATGCTTGACCAATCACAAGTCAGTCTCAGCTGTCAATCACCCATGTTTCACCCAGTTTTTATGGCAAACCATTATTGAGGAATAATCTTTGACTTATTAGTTTGGAATTTAAAGTTAGAGGTGAACATTCTGATGGTGGCAGGTGGTCACAATTTCAAATGTCTGTGTGTTGTAGTTGTCCAGCTTTTAAAAGAAAGTACGTTTGTTTTTAATCTTTCCACAATCAGAAGACATGTTTTTAATCTAATGTTTGCAATTAAAGAGTTATGGCTTCATCACACCAGAAGTCAAAATAACAATTGGAGTAAAATTTGTTAATTTCAGTTGAATCAGGGGATTCACTCGTCTGGGAGGTGACATGACATATTTGTGCCAATAAACAAAAGCAAAAGAAGAAGTCCTGAAGTGATCACAGCCTTTTAACTTATAGGTTGGGAAGATTAAACTACATCTGTAACTGTTGTTCGTTAAAAGATGTGTTATTTAACACATCTTTCTGTTGTTTATGTTTTTTTGCAAAATAAAAATAAATCCTCAAACTGGATTTTCAGTAACATATTTGAGTCAGTAGAATAACAAGGGCATTATCAGTCTATTTGACAACTGTAAAACCCGTCAGAGACACAAAATATAATAAATACATTTTAACAACTCATTTTGCAATTGCCTTGTTCAATTTTAAGAGCCAGTTAAAAAACTAACTGAACAAACTATTCATGCGAACATTCACATTTGGGAATAATGTGTAATATCTCTCCAAAGAGACGCTCTACTCTTCATGTCCGTCCAAGTGCACAGACAGAGTGAGCCACATGAATTGTGCTGCAAGTGCTAATATTAAACCCAAGTGCTTTCAAATTTTCAATGAACAGATCACTTTTCTCCAAAGAACCGACCATGACCGGGAAAGCTTTTGTAACTGACACATTTTTTTTTTTTCGGAAGGGGTTCACTAAATTTCCAGTCAAACGAACTTTGAATTTGATTCTTATAGGCCAAAGTCTTAGAAATATTTATGAAGTTACACACAACATGAGCATGCCTTTTGAGAGGGCCATGCCTACTCTCAAATCTCATACACCATTACTTCAAAAGTGGGCCGAACTTTAATATCATGCACCAATAGTGAATCATAAAATGATGTTTGGGGGTGAGCTGTCTGTCAGGATAAAGACTCTTGAATACATTGTGGTGATCTATGTCCAACTGCTTTTAAAAGACAGCACGTCCTTTGCTGACAACTGGGGAAATACTATACTGCATATTTCTCTGAGTAGAAGGAACAATTTCCAATGCTGATCATGCTCTCTTATAAAATCTCCTATTAGGAAGGGTAAAAAGAGTAAGAGGCACCACCTCTGACAGGCTCTTTGTTTTATAGGATTCTCTGATGTTCTCAGGTTAAGAATGACACTAGGTTTGTTTTTCTCATTTGCAAAACTGTAATCAAAGCTTACCAGTCTGTAATTGAACTGCTCTCAGGTGAAAAGCTTTTCATTGTAGATTAAATGTTTCAAAAGTAATTTGACTTCAATTAGAGCCACGCCCTCTAAAATGCAGGAATCTCCCTTTATACCAGTTAGAGTTGGATTATTAAGCATGACATTTTCTTTAAAGTTTACTTTATTGCGAAAGTCCTGATGATTATCATCAAACACATGCTGGGCAGCTTGTCTGTCAGTTTGACAGAAATGGCAAAATTCGTTGGCTGAGAAGCTTTCCAAAAACCCTCCAAGTGAATGGCAAACATGATTATCAGCAGTCAGGAGGCAGATAGTGCCATAGAGCAGAGAACTCTGACCCTCAATTTCAAACTCCATCCATTTTGTTTCAAGAGATTGAATATCATCCAACAAAGGCTCTAATATTTTGCCAAAGCCATATACCTCTCTGTCTATAGCAGGGGTATTCAACTAAAATTTAAAGAGGTCCAGTTAGAGAAAATTTCTTGAAGCAAAAGTCGGAAGATCTTAATGTCTAACTATTTAGTGTGATATATATTTAAGTAGCCTAGTAGTTGTATCAACATCTGCATGTACTAAATACCTGACTGTCAAATCAAATGAATTCAGTACGATTCAAAAACTTTTTGACAATATTTATTGTCACATAACATAGAACTGAACATATATGTATGATTGCAGATATGTATAATGTTCTCTCATTAACTAAATAAAAGTAGGGCTGCATTTCAAAATAAGAGAAAATAAATAAAATGTGAAAATTGTGCATGTTCAAATAAAGGGGTTAACTTCAGAAAAATAAAATAAAGGAGCAAAAGCTTGAATTTCCTTTTTCTGTTTCACATCTTGACTCAAAAGTCTCAACCAATTTTACAGATAATGAATCTCAACACATCTTAACAATTGAACAGTTTTATAATCACTTTCTTCCCCTCTTATATCCCACTCCCCACTTTGTTCGTCTGTTTCTCTCCCTTTCCCGTCTCACTCCTGTTTCTCAACTTTCTCCGTCTCACTCCTGTTTCTCCACTTTCTCCGTCTCACTCCTGTTTCTCCACTTTCTCCGTCTCACTCCTGTTTCTCCACTTTCTCCGTCTCACTCCTGTTTCTCTCACTTTCTCCATCTCACTCCTGTTTCTCCACTTTCTCCGTCTCACTCCTGTTTCTCCACTTTCTCCGTCTCACTCCTGTTTCTCCACTTTCTCCGTCTCACTCCTGTTTCTCCACTTTCTCCGTCTCACTCCTGTTTCTCTCCCTTTCTCCGTCTCACTCCTCTGTTTCTCTCCCTTTCTCCGTCTCACTCCTGTTTCTCCACTTTCTCCGTCTCACTCCTCTGTTTCTCTCCCTTTCTCTGTCTCACTCCTGTTTCTCTCCCTTTCTCCATCTCACTCCTCTGTTTCTCAACTTTCTCCGTCTCACTCCTGTTTCTCTCCCTTTCTCCGTCTCACTCCTGTTTCTCTCCTTTCTCCGTCTCACTCCTCGTTTCTTTCCTTTCTCCGTCTCACTCCTCTGTTTCTCTCCCTTCTCCGTCTCACTCCTGTTTCTCTCCCTTTCTCCGTCTCACTCCTGTTTCTCTCCCTTTCTCCGTCTCCCTCCTGTTTCTCTCCCTTTCTCCGTCTCACTCCTGTTTCTCCACTTTCTCCGTCTCACTCCTCTGTTTCTCTCCCTTTCTCCGTCTCACTCCTGTTTCTCTCCTTTCTCCATCTCACTCCTCTGTTTCTCAACTTTCTCCGTCTCACTCCTGTTTCTCTCCTTTCTCCGTCTCACTCCTGTCTTTCCTCTCCGCTCAACTCCTCTGTTTCTTTCCTTTCTCCGTCTCACTCCTCTGTTTCTCTCCCTTTCTCCGTCTCACTCCTCTGTATCTCTCCCTTTGTTTTCTCTACCTGTATCGCTATCTTTCTTTTCTTTCTACCGTCTTTTCGTGTGTAACCCTCTACCTCTCTCATCTGTCCGCAGGGTTAGGGTTAACCCTAGAGTCGCAATGTTTACCGCCTGGAATGCACAGACTTGATTGGCTGAGTAATATCACGTGGAATGGCTTAACTCGCATGCAATTGGTCTGTGCGTTTCCTCATCCGCTAAACCACTACCGTAAAGACTACAAAAGCTGCGCCGGTTACAAATAGAAGTGCCCCGTCAGGTTTTAAATCATAACGTTCTGTTTTGGCTGTAGGTCCGGGTCCTCAGGATCTCCATCACTGACTGAGGCAGATGAGCCTCCACCATTTTGACTGCCAACTTGCCGGCAATATAGAAGAGAATAGCAATCTTCTCCCAGGTGATTCCATGCTCAAACACCTTGTCTGCCATTTCCTTAAATCTGACCCACTTGAAGCCTCATGCAAGCCCATCTATTCCATCTTGGATCTCCAAGTCATCCTTTATTTTGTCACCATTTTGCGAACCAATGTGCCCAGCTGGTCCACAAACTTGTCCGCCTGCTCATTCTTTAGTTCCACACCAGGGAGGATGAGCGATGTTTCAGCTCCTCCTCAATGACCTCTTTGATCAGGGCCTCTCCTATCCTCTCATCAGACACGCTGTTACTTTCACACAGCATTGTTAAAGCTTAAGTGCTTCAGGATGATTGGAGGTTTGGGATTGATGCCGTTCCAATCCGCATCTGTGTCTTCACCACCAGCCAGGAAGGAGGATGAGCATCCACCGTACACAGAGAGATACAATACACACTAACATGGACAGGGGTTCTGCTACATTGACCGACTGTCCTGCTAAAACTTGAACAAACATGAGGACGGTGTAACTTACCATTCAGAAACATCCTGTTGTAACCTACTGCAAATGTGTGGCTGGTCTTCTATAGCTGCAAACATAACAACGTGTCTTTCAGCTGTGTTTACCAGAGAGATCGTCAAATGTGCCAGATTGAGTCCGGTGATAGGCCTGGTTGCGTGTCACTCAAAGTGCAGTCAGCCAATCAGAGGAGAGGCTCAAGAGGCAGGCGAAAACAGCCTGTTCTGTCTGCAGCTCCAGAGCGAGGCAGAAGAGAGGACATGGAAATACACATTGCAGCAGCTTTTTCGACTTTAAACCACTGATATATCATCTTAGGGGACCAATACCTCAAATTAAGACCCAGAAAGGTGTAAAATATGGGACCTTTAAAACCTCTTCTTGACGGTTCACTAGGTGGAGCTGTGTGTGTCTGTGTGTGTGTGTGTGTGTGTGTGTGTGTGTGTGTGTGTGTGTGCGCGTGTCTGGGAGAGGTGTGGATCTTTCACACACTGCTGGTTTAGTTGTCAGACCTCGGTTTGGCCTGTGGACTGGATTGAATTTACATATTTTGGAAACATATTGAAAAGCAGCACTGAGGTTCTCTTTTGTGTAAACGTGTAGGCAGTGTAATGTTCAGTAAGACAGATACATTCAATGTTAATAACAGTTGAACAAAAAAATGACCATTGGAAACTTTTTTTATAAATATATATTTTTTTTTTCCCAACATATCAAACTGAGACACAGAAACACCGCAAAGATGATGATCTCCATCCAAGTAAAAACAACATTCATTTTGTTGCTGTAATGCTTCATATTGATCTGAATTACACAGCTTTGATTTTGAAATAGTTGTGAAGATTATGTCAGTTGTTTAACAGACCCTGAAAAAGCATACATGCAATGTATAGAAAATAACAGCAGTTCCGTAAATCATTCAAGTTTTATAAGCCACACACGTGAACAGTAATAAAGCAAAATCTGTTTCATTTTATGAAAAATATTGACTATAAAATCTTAATTACAGGTAAACTAGGTGGATTAAAACAACATACCACACTAGGAACTTAAAATTTCAAGTTTAATTTAACAATGCCTATCCCCACAGGAAACAAGCAGCACAGAGCAGTGTTCAATTAGAAGGTTTAAACAGAGTACCTCATTACATTGCTGACCACAAAACTAAATTTACAGCGGTGCCATGGTGAAGAGACTTCACTGTTTCTCAAACTTTGGCTGCAGCTCTAGAGTCATCGCTGTCACCCTCAAGTTTTCAAGTTTTGCAGAGAAATTGCAGAGAAAAGTAGAGGGGAAAATAACCATCTTTATGGCAACAAGGTGCGCCTCAGAGTCAACTGGTCAGTCTCCAGCTGATGAAGCTTCCGAGAGCTATGCCGGCGAAGAAGGTGATGATAAGGCCTCCTCTGTGAGAGCTCATGGATGACGCGGTCTGCACGGACGCCACCGCCAATTCTGAGAAACTGCAGATCCATCCTCCTCGTCCCGAATCCAGCCCAAGAGATACTTTTTGAAATAGTCCACGGTCCACTTCAGGATCTCCACCACTGACTGAGGCAGATGAGCCTCCACCATTCTGACTGCCAACTTGCCGGCAACATAGAAGAGCGCAGCAATCTTCTCCCAGGTGATTCCATGCTCAAACGCCTTGTCTTCCATTTCCTTAAAGCTGTTCCACTTGAAGCCTTGTGCAAGCCCATCTATTCCATCTTGGATCTCCACGTCATCCTTTAATTTGTCACCAATTTTGCGGAACAATGTGCCCAGCTGGTCCACACACTTGTCCTCCTGCTCATTCTTTAGTTCCACAGCAGGGAGGGTGAAGGACGGGACGTCCTCGGAGGGTATGTGTTTCAGCTCCTCCTCAATGACCTCTCTGATCAGGGCCTCTCCTATCCTCTCATCAGACACGCTGTTACTTTCACACGCCATGGTTAAAAAGTACAAACTTTCTCTGAAAAACTTCAAGAGAAACTTCCTCGGAGACTCTGCTTCTCTTCAGTGACTCTTCCTCTTCTCGACGGTTCAGTAGGCGGAGCTTTGTGTGTGTGTGTGTGTGTGAGAGGTGGAGTTGATAGTAGATGAGTCATAAGTCAGGTAAGTTCCACTAAAGGCTGGTTTCTGTGAACCACTTCCACTTTCTGTTTCAATAAAATAGTAACCATTTTGATTCTCAGTTTGAATAACCCTCCCCTGTTTAATATTTCACAATAAAACCTGCTCTTATCTGATCGTATGCTAAAACTAGAATACTTGCATCTCATGAGTTTATTTCCAACTCATTGAATCAATTATAAAACCCAATACTAAGTTAGCTAAATTGATTTCAACCAGTGGTCGCCAACCCGCCGAATGCGATCTACTGGTCGATCTCCCAGTCTTCACGGTCGATCCCCCAACTCTCTGGACTCACTGGCTGTCGTCGCGCCTCTTTCTGTCGAAAACAATCAAAGCCCCGTTGGAACAAATGAGTGGATTCAGAAGGTGAAACGCTGGAGTGCTTTTACTTTGAAACGTGTTCAGAAAGTGTTGTAAATACATTTGTGTCATAGAGAGATTCACATTGTGGTTCACAGCAGAATAAACAGAAAAAATTATCTTTAACCTGATTTTTAATGTTTATCTGATGAATTTATGTCACAAAGAAATGGTTGCAACACTTTCTGTATGCCTTTTCAAAATAAAAGCACTCCAGCGTTTCTGTTGATGGAATCCATTCCCTTGTTTAAAAAGGGGTTATTATTGTGAAATATTTGCAAGAGCAGAAGATGCACAGCTTCATACTGTGTAGTACTGGTATTTATTTTAGTACAAGGGACTTCTTTCATACAGGGTAATAATCATATTTGTGGCCATATTCAAATCAAAGCCTATATGTACAAACATTGTGCTGCAGTAGCAGCTCCTCTGCAGAACATGTTGTGGAACTGAGAAGCTTCATATTTTGCATTGTAAATATGAATGATATTAATTTGAATATTGTGAATTGAATGGAAAAAGTTGCACAACTGCCCTTCTTTGTGTATATTTATTTATTGTACATTCAGCCTTTAATGAAATGTAATGTAATGGTAGATCTCGGCTTAAGTTTGTGATTAAAAAGTGATCTTGGGCTCGAAAAGGCTGGTGACCACTGATTTAAACACATGAATGAAATTGACATTGTGAGTCATAATCACAGAACGTCCGCGCGTCTATATTTTGTATAATTTTATATACTTATGTAATTGTATTTAAAAAATAATAATGTAAAACATATATAAAGTTATATAAAATACACATAAACATGTTTATATTGCCAAAGCACACATTAGACTTAAAATACAGTATAACAAATTGATTTAAATGGCAAAATACATAAAAAATCATCTTGTGTGTTAATAATAAGTTGTGAGATTTTGGTCCACCCCAATGTTCACTTCATGACTACGGCCTTGGTGTGTATTATCAAAGCTTTCTGTCCACACCTAAGGAACCTGCCGGAGGTCTTTGTTCTACCGACCTTTGTCTTTTAAATTTTGGTTTTGGTATCCAAGTGACAGGTGGGGGAGGACTGATAATCTTGACATGATGTCAAAGAACAGGTTGAATGCAGTCAAACCTGCAGACCCAGACTGACTGGCTGGTCTGAAAAGTAATCAGCATTCGAAAGTAAAGACGATAAGCATTCTGTGTGTGTGTGTGTGTGTGTGTGTGTGTGTGTGTGTGTGTGTGTGTGTGTGTGTGTGTGTGTGTGTATTTCACTTAATGGCTTATTTGATGATGATTAAAAATCATCATCGTATCACTCTCGCTGGAGTGAACGCCGCTTACGTTCATCATTTGTAAACTGATTAGTTCAGTTCAGCGAAAGTGTGTTGTTGTAAAGAAATTACAGAATTTGCTGCAGTTCCACTTGAAGTCGCCATATCTTTGCCAGTCAGCTCACAGCAGAAGTTACTCGACATCGGATGTATCGACACATTCAGGACACATTTTAATGCCAGGTGTGAACACACGTACTTAGCGGTCTGAACAGGGTCAATGATGCACATGCTTGACCAATCACAAGTCAGTCTCAGCTGTCAATCACCCATGTTTCACCCAGTTTTTATGGCAAACCATTATTGAGGAATAATCTTTGACTTATTAGTTTGGAATTTAAAGTTAGAGGTGAACATTCTGATGGTGGCAGGTGGTCACAATTTCAAATGTCTGTGTGTTGTAGTTGTCCAGCTTTTAAAAGAAAGTACGTTTGTTTTTAATCTTTCCACAATCAGAAGACATGTTTTTAATCTAATGTTTGCAATTAAAGAGTTATGGCTTCATCACACCAGAAGTCAAAATAACAATTGGAGTAAAATTTGTTAATTTCAGTTGAATCAGGGGATTCACTCGTCTGGGAGGTGACATGACATATTTGTGCCAATAAACAAAAGCAAAAGAAGAAGTCCTGAAGTGATCACAGCCTTTTAACTTATAGGTTGGGAAGATTAAACTACATCTGTAACTGTTGTTCGTTAAAAGATGTGTTATTTAACACATCTTTCTGTTGTTTATGTTTTTTTGCAAAATAAAAATAAATCCTCAAACTGGATTTTCAGTAACATATTTGAGTCAGTAGAATAACAAGGGCATTATCAGTCTATTTGACAACTGTAAAACCCGTCAGAGACACAAAATATAATAAATACATTTTAACAACTCATTTTGCAATTGCCTTGTTCAATTTTAAGAGCCAGTTAAAAAACTAACTGAACAAACTATTCATGCGAACATTCACATTTGGGAATAATGTGTAATATCTCTCCAAAGAGACTCTTACTCTTCATGTCCGTCCAAGTGCACAGACAGAGTGAGCCACATGAATTGTGCTGCAAGTGCTAATATTAAACCCAAGTGCTTTCAAATTTTCAATGAACAGATCACTTTTCTCCAAAGAACCGACCATGACCGGGAAAGCTTTTGTAACTGACACATTTTTTTTTCGAAGGGGTTCACTAAATTTCCAGTCAAACGAACTTTGAATTTGATTCTTATAGGCCAAAGTCTTAGAAATATTTATGAAGTTACACACAACATGAGCATGCCTTTTGAGAGGGCCATGCCTACTCTCAAATCTCATACACCATTACTTCAAAAGTGGGCCGAACTTTAATATCATGCACCAATAGTGAATCATAAAATGATGTTTGGGGGTGAGCTGTCTGTCAGGATAAAGACTCTTGAATACATTGTGGTGATCTATGTCCAACTGCTTTTAAAAGACAGCACGTCCTTTGCTGACAACTGGGGAAATACTATACTGCATATTTCTCTGAGTAGAAGGAACAATTTCCAATGCTGATCATGCTCTCTTATAAAATCTCCTATTAGGAAGGGTAAAAGAGTAAGAGGCACCACCTCTGACAGGCTGTTTGTTTTATAGGATTCTCTGATGTTCTCAGGTTAAGAATGACACTAGGTTTGTTTTTCTCATTTGCAAAACTGTAATCAAAGCTTACCAGTCTGTAATTGAACTGCTCTCAGGTGAAAAGCTTTTCATTGTAGATTAAATGTTTCAAAAGTAATTTGACTTCAATTAGAGCCACGCCCTCTAAAATGCAGGAATCTCCCTTTATACCAGTTAGAGTTGGATTATTAAGCATGACATTTTCTTTAAAGTTTACTTTATTGCGAAAGTCCTGATGATTATCATCAAACACATGCTGGGCAGCTTGTCTGTCAGTTTGACAGAAATGGCAAAATTCGTTGGCTGAGAAGCTTTCCAAAAACCCTCCAAGTGAATGGCAAACATGATTATCAGCAGTCAGGAGGCAGATAGTGCCATAGAGCAGAGAACTCTGACCCTCAATTTCAAACTCCATCCATTTTGTTTCAAGAGATTGAATATCATCCAACAAAGGCTCTAATATTTTGCCAAAGCCATATACCTCTCTGTCTATAGCAGGGGTATTCAACTAAAATTTAAAGAGGTCCAGTTAGAGAAAATTTCTTGAAGCAAAAGTCCGGAAGATCTTAATGTCTAACTATTTAGTGTGATATATATTTAAGTAGCCTAGTAGTTGTATCAACATCTGCATGTACTAAATACCTGACTGTCAAATCAAATGAATTCAGTACGATTCAAAAACTTTTTGACAATATTTATTGTCACATAACATAGAACTGAACATATATGTATGATTGCAGATATGTATAATGTTCTCTCATTAACTAAATAAAAGTAGGGCTGCATTTCAAAATAAGAGAAAATAAATAAAATGTGAAAATTGTGCATGTTCAAATAAAGGGGTTAACTTCAGAAAAATAAAATAAAGGGAGCAAAAGCTTGAATTTCCCTTTTTCTGTTTCACATCTTGACTCAAAAGTCTCAACCAATTTTACAGATAATAAATCTCAACACATCTTAACAATTGAACAGTTTTATAATCACTTTCTTCCCCTCTTATATCCCACTCCCCCACTTTGTTCGTCTGTTTCTCTCCCTCCCGTCTCACTCTTCTGTTTCTCTCCCTTTCTCCATCTCACTCCTGTTTCTCCACTTTCTCCGTCTCACTCCTGTTTCTCCCCTTTCTCCATCTCACTCCTGTTTCTCAACTTTCTCCGTCTCACTCCTGTTTCTCCACTTTCTGCCTCTCTCCTGTTTCTCCACTTTCTCCATCTCACTCCTGTTTCTCCACTTTCTCCGTCTCACTCCTGTTTCTCAACTTTCTCCATCTCACTCCTGTTTCTCCACTTTCTCCATCTCACTCCTGTTTCTCAACTTTCTCCATCTCACCTCTGTTTCTCCACTTTCTCCGTCTCACTCCTGTTTCTCCACTTTCTCCATCTCACTCCTGTTTCTCCACTTTCTCCGTCTCACTCCTGTTTCTCCACTTTCTCCGTCTCACTCCTGTTTCTCTCCTTTCTCCGTCTCACTCCTCTGTTTCTCTCCCCTTTCGTCTCACTCCTGTTTCTCCACTTTCTCCGTCTCACTCCTCTGTTTCTCTCCCTTTCTCTGTCTCACTCCTGTTTCTCTCCCTTTCTCCATCTCACTCCTCTGTTTCTCAACTTTCTCCGTCTCACTCCTGTTTCTCTCCCTTTCTCCGTCTCACTCCTGTTTCTCTCCCTTTCTCCGTCTCACTCCTCTGTTTCTTTCCCTTTCTCCGTCTCACTCCTCTGTTTCTCTCCCTTTCTCCGTCTCACTCCTGTTTCTCTCCATTTCTCCGTCTCACTCCTGTTTCTCTCCCTTTCTCCGTCTCACTCCTGTTTCTCTCCCTTTCTCCGTCTCACTCCTGTTTCTCCACTTTCTCCGTCTCACTCCTCTGTTTCTCTCCCTTTCTCCGTCTCACTCCTGTTTCTCTCCCTTTCTCCATCTCACTCCTCTGTTTCTCAACTTTCTCCGTCTCACTCCTGTTTCTCTCCCTTTCTCCGTCTCACTCCTCTGTTTCTTTCCCTTTCTCCGTCTCACTCCTCTGTTTCTCTCCCTTTCTCCGTCTCACTCCTCTGTATCTCTCCCTTTGTTTTCTCTACCTGTATCGCTATCTTTCTTTTTCTTTCTACCGTCTTTTCGTGTGTAACTTGCCTCTACCTCTCTCATCTGTCCGCAGGGTTAGGGTTAACCCTAGAGTCGCAATGTTTACCGCCTGGAATGCACAGACTTGATTGGCTGAGTAATATCACGTGGAATGGCTTAACTCGCATGCAATTGGTCTGTGCGTTTCCTCATCTGCTAAACCACTACCGTAAAGACTACAAAAGCTGCGCCGGTTACAAATAGAAGCGCCCCGTCAGGTTTTAAATCATAACGTTCTGTTTTGGTTGTAGGTCCGGGTCCTCAGGATCTCCATCACTGACTGAGGCAGATGAGCCTCCACCATTTTGACTGCCAACTTGCCGGCAATATAGAAGAGAATAGCAATCTTCTCCCAGGTGATTCCATGCTCAAACACCTTGTCTGCCATTTCCTTAAATCTGACCCACTTGAAGCCTCATGCAAGCCCATCTATTCCATCTTGGATCTCCAAGTCATCCTTTATTTTGTCACCATTTTGCGAACCAATGTGCCCAGCTGGTCCACAAACTTGTCCGCCTGCTCATTCTTTAGTTCCACACCAGGGAGGATGAGCGATGTTTCAGCTCCTCCTCAATGACCTCTTTGATCAGGGCCTCTCCTATCCTCTCATCAGACACGCTGTTACTTTCACACAGCATTGTTAAAGCTTAAGTGCTTCAGGATGATTGGAGGTTTGGGATTGATGCCGTTCCAATCCGCATCTGTGTCTTCACCACCAGCCAGGAAGGAGGATGAGCATCCACCGTACACAGAGAGATACAATACACACTAACATGGACAGGGGTTCTGCTACATTGACCGACTGTCCTGCTAAAACTTGAACAAACATGAGGACGGTGTAACTTACCATTCAGAAACATCCTGTTGTAACCTACTGCAAATGTGTGGCTGGTCTTCTATAGCTGCAAACATAACAACGTGTCTTTCAGCTGTGTTTACCAGAGAGATCGTCAAATGTGCCAGATTGAGTCCGGTGATAGGCCTGGTTGCGTGTCACTCAAAGTGCAGTCAGCCAATCAGAGGAGAGGCTCAAGAGGCAGGCGAAAACAGCCTGTTCTGTCTGCAGCTCCAGAGCGAGGCAGAAGAGAGGACATGGAAATACACATTGCAGCAGCTTTTTCGACTTTAAACCACTGATTTATCATCTTAGGGGACCAATACCTCAAATTAAGACCCAGAAAGGTGTAAAATATGGGACCTTTAAAACCTCTTCTTGACGGTTCACTAGGTGGAGCTGTGTGTGTGTGTGTGTGTGTGTGTGTGCGCGTGTCTGGGAGAGGTGTGGATCTTTCACACACTGCTGGTTTAGTTGTCAGACCTCGGTTTGGCCTGTGGACTGGATTGAATTTACATATTTTGGAAACATATTGAAAAGCAGCACTGAGGTTCTCTTTTGTGTAAACGTGTAGGCAGTGTAATGTTCAGTAAGACAGATACATTCAATGTTAATAACAGTTGAACAAAAAAATGACCATTGGAAACTTTTTTTATAAATATATATATTTTTTTTCCCAACATATCAAACTGAGACACAGAAACACCGCAAAGATGATGATCTCCATCCAAGTAAAAAAACAACATTCATTTTGTTGCTGTAATGCTTCATATTGATCTGAATTACACAGCTTTGATTTTGAAATAGTTGTGAAGATTATGTCAGTTGTTTAACAGACCCCTGAAAAAGCATACATGCAATGTATAGAAAATAACAGCAGTTCCGTAAATCATTCAAGTTTTATAAGCCACACACGTGAACAGTAATAAAGCAAAATCTGTTTCATTTTATGAAAAATATTGACTATAAAATCTTAATTACAGGTAAACTAGGTGGATTAAAACAACATACCACACTAGGAACTTAAAATTTCAAGTTTAATTTAACAATGCCTATCCCCACAGGAAACAAGCAGCACAGAGCAGTGTTCAATTAGAAGGTTTAAAC
>NC_061499.1:15335734-15351156 GCF_022539355.2 Hippoglossus stenolepis | reverse complement strand
TGTGGTGGCAGTTTCTGTTTAATAATGATACTCTATTGTATAATAATACACACATAACATTGTCTCTAGGAAAGTTCAATTCTAACACCTGCAGGTGGGCTCACCCCACACAGTCACCTAGTGTGACGTGTACAGAATGAGCACAGAGCACAGGAGAATCACTTCACTTATACAATCAGAAGCCCCTCCCCGCGAGGAGCCAAAAGGTACACTTCAGTCTCTTGATGTCTGACCAGGTTGGGCAGAGTTCCTGTCTCAGATCTCCGTCCCTAACCCCTGGTGTGCCTCTCTGGTGTGAGACAATCTGTCTCCGAGATCCCCTATCTAGATTTACAACATCAAAAGACCCCAGTCCTGTATACAATGCAGAGTTCCCCTCACCCCTCTCTATCAGACACACTAAGTAACCCCTGCAGTGAAGCATTTGCTAAGACACACATGTGGGGGTCATAAACACTTATAGCCCCCTCTGCAACTTTTATAAGTCACAGAAACACATTTGTTATCTACTTCTTCTAAATACATATCTGTTCTTCTATTTAACATTACACAAATGCAAATCTGCCATTACAATTCCCCCTTTGAGCCTAAAAGGCTCAATATCCTTTATACATCTTTATACCATCTCATCATCCTGGAAGGGAAGCATCCAGGATAGATGAGTTTCAGGAAGTTGAACATATCGTCCAATCATAGACTTGATTAAGGAAATAACCATAGTCTTAAACTCAAAAGACAATACAACAGTTCAACAACACTAGTACACACATGAAAATTCAAATAGGTTTCAACAAACTTCAATAACATATTTTGCAATCATTCAAAAGTAGGCGTGACCATCAATTCCGCCCTTCAGGAATCTAAGTGTCCTTGTTCTTTCTCTGGACAATAGGTCATTTAAAATTTGAAACGATATGCATCATATTGTCAAAAATGTTCACTGTGTATGTGCCACAATTCGTCCTGATTATGTGACAAACACCTTCTTGGCTAGCATCTTTTCTCAAAGCCATCCTGTGATGCAGAGTCATTCCTGACCCTAGACAGTGGGAGAAAGAGTTGGAAACCCAGCCCCCCTCTAAAGATGTTAATCTTCCATCTCCAGAGCAAACTCATCTGTTTGTGTGTGTTCTTCACAGTGCTCCCCCGGGCAAGTCCTCCAAAACCTTTCATCTGGAGACACTCACACTGTGGAACTCTCACTCTTGATTACACACAATGAGTTGAATCTGTAAATGAGCTTGGGTCTCTGATATTTTCATGGACTCAAACCATGCATTCTCAGGCTTTGTCAGTTCATCAGGAAGTTGAACATGAGTTCTCCTTTTGTTCTGACTTTGATGCTCAAGTTATATTTCGCGTTTTTCTTCCTGCCAAGGTTTCACATGCCATATTATTGGTGGCAGGACGACGATGACGGTGTTCATGAACAGGGAAACCATCTTTTCCCTCGAACTGCATCCCAGTCGTCCCATCAGGTGTCGTTGTTTTCCCCCTTCGGCGCTATTGTATCAGCAGTGCCCCTCGCCAACCCCCTCTTCAAAGTGTTGCCTCTTCTTGAGATTAGAGACGTGTGGCCCTAATCATTTCCACACCTCTCCTTGCTTGCAAACACAAAACAATTGAAGGCTGAAGGCTCGCACACTGACACAACGCACGCTCCGTCCTGTAGAATCCACTCGTGGCTCCGGAAATCCTCCTTCAATGGCTTGCATGTCTCAGGTTGATTCCTCCGTCTGTGTGGTGAGAGGCACTTGGTTTGCACTCGTTCCATCGACGTGCTCTCCTGGTTTCCTCCTCACGTCCTTCACACAATCCTGTCTCCTGGTCTCAGATCAGCATTTTCCTTTCTATGGATTTCGGTAGGGAGTCCATCACCTGCCTGTGGATTTTAAAGAGTACAGGGATAGGTTTACACAATATCTACCAGTTCGTTTTTCAATGTGCTGTTGTCTCCTTCCACTGTTTGTTTCTTTCCACTGCCCCGCCACTGGCGGGATGATAGGCACGATGTTGCCTCGTGTCGATACCCATACTCACCAGCATCCTTAAAGCTGTGCTTACAAATGGTGTACCATTATCAGTGGACATCTTTTTGGAATTTCCCAACGTGGAATGAGTTCTCCGAGCAGTGTCTGCGCCACTGCTGAAGAATCCTGTCTAGATGTGGGGAAAGCTTCTACTTGCATAGCATACATGTCAACAAGAACAAGACAGTATTTATTTATTTATCTAACTTACTTAATTCAATTTAATCTTTATCAAATTCCTCTATAAATGATCAAACTGTTTGCTTGGTGGTGTATTTTTCACTTTGTGGAATCTGGATTTCTTTACCTATTTTAATTGTAATTCAATTACACGACTCAGATAAAAAAAGTTTTATTGAGTATTGTTTAGAGTGTTGTTTTTGTACACCCAATATCCTATATCTATATTCCTCCCTTTTGACACACTGACTACAGTCATGTGTCAATTCAAACTAATGAAGAAACATACATAAGTTAAACAATATCATCCATGCGACCCACATCATAAGTCTGTCAACCACCAAACACAACTGTTATCCACCAACCAGTTTATTCCTTAAACGTAGTAAATTAAATCTGTATTCTTACAAAATTATTTAATTGCGATTGACCTTTGTTTATAGCTCCTATAACCTACATTAAGTGTTATCATTAAAAATCTTTAATACGCTCTCCTCATTTGCAGACTGCATACAGTTTGCATAATAACACAGCATCTATCAGCACACAGATGAGTGTGAAGTGAAATAGGTTCATGAATCTCCTATTCAATCAACTCGGCCAAAATCACATGCCACCCCCATGCAAACCTGCTATTAGTGTTGCTCTTAACACTCTTGTCCCTAGCATATTTGCATTCTTCAGTCAATGCACAATAGTGTGATGGGAGTGGTTTAGCCTCTATTGTATCACACAGTCGTAAACCCACTTGGTTATCTCAGCTGCTGCATCCTTTGATGCTGAACTTATCACCAAACAACTATCACTCCTGCATAATTAGCTGGTTATCTCTTAAAATCTAATTCTAAACTAGGAGAAAAAACTTTTTTCTCTTTAGTTAAGAAAAACTGCTACGCAATCATGTGGCTATCCCTACCGATGTAGGGAAGAGAGTCGCATAGTTAAAAACATTGCATCTCTAAATAGTGATGTCTATCATCTAAGGCAATACTGTTCCATATCTGAGCCACCTGGTTGTTAAAAGGTGGGAGGTATTTTGCCCAAGCAAAATCACCCTATCAGCATATTGGCACCAGTAAAGTCATATATCACAGCGTCACATATCACACATCAAATATCACAGCTCTCTCAGCAGTTGTCGAAACTCTAAAACATTGTTTGAAGCTCTGCTTCCTTTGTTTTTCCTTACAGGAAAAAAAATAGTGTGTTAACAGACAATCTTTACATATTCCATACGAGGATTCAGATATTCTTTTCTATTTGAGTCTTATCCCTTGATCAGACCCAAAACATATTTGTGCCCGGTCCACAAACATGACGGTACCTGTTTCAACTCAGGAATATCATTAATGTTTACACCAAAACTAAAAATCGTAATATATTTTATCAAAAAATTTACCACATTCAGGAATGAGTTCAACATTCCTAATTTCATTTATCACTATGGAAAATCGTTTGCGATTAACCTTTAACCCTCTTTAAAATATCTTATTGGTATTTAATGTCTTTTCCCCTCCAGTAGTATTTTAATCAAAAGTTGATATTTTAACAAATCTTTTAGCCAATGAGTCTATCAAAACTACTAAGACAACACAGTGTTTACTATCTCAATACAACCAACTTACTTTCTTTAATTAACTTCCTCTATAACCTTTTTAAACTTAATTTGCTCTTACTTAAAAGTCCGCTTCTCTGAGTAAATAACATCTATGTTCACATTTGTCTGAAGTCTCTCTGCCTCTGCCTTTCGCAAGAGGGTGTTACTTCCAGAGAGTAGAAAAGAGTCTAGACCTCCCATTGATATGCTAGTGTCAAATCCCCCTTTCTCTATCTAACAAATGCAGATGTTATTTGGACTCCAGTTACCTCTAATGCCCTGCGGTGTTTAAAATTTAACATACTACTCAATGAACACATCAAATCTTTACCCATAAGATTTATCAGGCAGTGTGGTGACAACAAAAATGAATCTTAAACAATCTCCTTCAACCACATCATGAAAAATAGCAATTGTACAGTGCATCTCTCTATCACTGTTGATAGACCTGTTGCTCCAATCATTATGAGATATCCAACATTCATTCTTGGAGTAATATCACTCTTCACATCTATTAACTGATTCCGGTTCCTGAATCTACAAATATATGTGATGTTTCTACCACTCACTGTGATTTGTGTGTTCGGGCATTAGTTTATACACATCATTGTGAAAATATTTAGCATAAAGTACAGTAGGCCTCTCTCTACTGATCTTCTAATCAAGCTCACAATGGTCAATAGCAATCTTAATCATCTGTTCTATGTCTAACATTAATTCACATGGTGTGTGTGTAACCGTGTTCTTACTATAGTGACGTGCTTGAAACTCTCTCTCTCCATCTCAGTGTCCTCACCAGATGAATTCCTTCACTGTCCCCAGCTCACCGCTAATCAATCGCACTGTGTGCGCTGCTTCCCAGGGCATTCTCTTGCCCACCTCTTGGTGGAGCTGAGTCCAGATCAGAATCTAGTCGGAAACACTGAGACTGGAGATTATTTCAGTTCCTGCATATTCACTTCAGTTAAACAACATCCATACACTCTTCAATCCAGCACAAATATCCCTACTTTCATTTTCCTTTTTCTTTGTCCTCTCTACTTCGTTCTTATTCTTTTTATTTCTCTCTTTTCACACGCAGTTTAGTTTTGAATTACCAAAGATAATTTAAACTCAAACTTCCCATGCTCGGAAAAGACACAGTCATCCTCTCTATTTTTAAACCTATTTTCTCAAATAGGTTGTCTCAGCAATTGTGAACCCGACTCTCATTTTATAAATTTAACTCTGGTTTGTTCAGCAGAATACGAAATTTGGAAAATAAAGTTCTGCTTATATGGGAAAAGAACTTAAAAGTCTCTTAATTTAATTTTTAAACCAAATCGTTTCTATCTCTTAAAAATTTATTTTAAGATTTATTATGAGGTTGTTTATTTTTCCTTTTACTATTAGCTTTTAAAAAAACCCAATTATACCCCAAATATATTTAAACATATACTCACCTTTTTCTCCAGTTTGAGGATTCTCAGATTCCTCTCTTTTTCTTTTCTCCTCTGCTTTCTCAGCTGAAATCCTCAGCTTAAATACTCAGTTTAGTTTCATCAAATTCTACATGTTTCTTCTTTCACAGTCACACATATCATCAACAAAATTTGTTAAGTTTTTAGTTTATTAGTGTTTTAGTGTTAGTAACCTTAAACCTTCAACCAACACCAAAATGCTTTTAACCTTCAACCCAACCTTCAAAAAATGCTTTTGTAAGGAACAATAAAAACCCATCTCCAATATAATGTTGTCAATTGTAATTACCTCTTGTAATTCCTGATCACTTGGCAAATTTCTCAATTATTGTTCCTACGTTTTTGATTCCTTAATACATTTTAAATACTCTGCCTGATATAATGCCTTAGAGAAATCTCATATTCACACTTCTCTTTAGCACCTCGCATGCAGGTATAAAATGTACTGGAATTATCAGATTTTCAACAGATTGCTGTACTGAGACGATCCGGACCTGGCCTTGGTCCTTCTGTCCCAGCTACACCTCTATTGCAAAATAATAATAATATTACTATATATTAATAATAACTACTAGTCATGAGCCCGACATCAGAGCCCAATCTTATTTATAATATTTGACCTTTTCCTAAAGATCGAAACGAAGCTTCCTGGATCCTACACCGATTTCCAAAACCTTGCCATGCAGACACGTCTGTCCCTCAATACAATGAATGAGTGAATCTCTTTTTCCTGGACCTTTTCCTAAAAGTCATAACATTGGACCTTTTCCTAAAGGTCATAACAAATGTGGATCTTTTCCTAATAGATCACAACATTGGACCTTTTCCTAAAGATCGAAACGTTTTAATTTTACTTACCCGAGAGACAATGCTTGTTTTCCAGACCAGGTCCGTTGGATCACCTCAGTGAGTGCACTCCTGGCTCTCAAGCATTCGGCCCTCATTTTGTTGAGGTATGAGTCCCAGACTTTCCTCAGCATTGAGATCCAGAGTGTCTGCTCACACGAGTGATCCTGCCGACAACGCCAAAATTGTGGTGGCAGTTTCTGTTTAATAATGATACTCTATTGTATAATAATACACACATAACATTGTCTCTAGGAAAGTTCAATTCTAACACCTGCAGGTGGGCTCACCCCACACAGTCACCTAGTGTGACGTGTACAGAATGAGCACAGAGCACAGGAGAATCACTTCACTTATACAATCAGAAGCCCCTCCCCGCGAGGAGCCAAAAGGTACACTTCAGTCTCTTGATGTCTGACCAGGTTGGGCAGAGTTCCTGTCTCAGATCTCCGTCCCTAACCCCTGGTGTGCCTCTCTGGTGTGAGACAATCTGTCTCCGAGATCCCCTATCTAGATTTACAACATCAAAAGACCCCAGTCCTGTATACAATGCAGAGTTCCCCTCACCCCTCTCTATCAGACACACTAAGTAACCCCTGCAGTGAAGCATTTGCTAAGACACACATGTGGGGGTCATAAACACTTATAGCCCCCTCTGCAACTTTTATAAGTCACAGAAACACATTTGTTATCTACTTCTTCTAAATACATATCTGTTCTTCTATTTAACATTACACAAATGCAAATCTGCCATTACAATACAAAAGAAGGTAGCTCCACCTGGACCAGCAGGAATTTAAAATGCTGCTAACACTTTCAAGTATCAAAGAGTGAGTATACCTTTTTGACACCTAAGCACATTTTACTATAGCCTATACTTTTCTACTTTTTCGCTGAAAGACCCTGCACCTCCTGCACTTCTGGCTGATTGGACCTCCGCGCAGGTTGAAGGTTGGGTGAAGCTGTACGCGAGCATGTCTCTGAGCTTTATGTAAAACACCCCTGAACCATGCTTTGGACTTTGAGGCTTTATAGTCAAATTTTGTAAATGCAAGACTTGTTTGAAATGTGTTTTTTTCAATGTTATGTTATATGATGTGTTTTTTTTTTTGCAGAACGTCTTGCACCGCAGCATATAACAGAGAGGAGGATCTGTTAAAACATCGGGAAGCAGCTCACAGTCACTGCATCTTCCTGCCTCTCAGCCCGGGACAATTTATGACCAGCCAACCCTGGGCAACAGAGGGGGGCACTCAGAGGTAAAGTGTCAGCACTGGCTAACAGCTGCGCACATATTTATCCAGCAGCGGCAATTTATAGGGAGGGAGGCCTGTCACCAGATGTGACCCCATGGGACGTGGCCTCAGCTGGGGAAGACAGAGAGGGGACGGCGCGGGGAGGATGGGGGGGGTGAAGCAGAGATAGGAGAAGTCCCACTGTATGCAAGGGGGTAGGATTAGAGGTCAAATGTCTGAAATGGGAGTAATATGCACAGGCGTCTTTCTCTCATTCGCACATGCCGACACACAAATGCACACAGTACAGCACAATCCCAACACACTGGGGCCATGTCACTGCAGGGTCAGCCTGTGCAGAAGACCGCAGCCGAGGAGAAAAAGCAATAAAAGATCCAGATAATGAATCCGCGCAATGGAATGATAAATGATTGCAATGAAATCAGAACCGGTTTAATGACAGCGTAATGAAGATGGGTGAAATTGAGGGTGTGAGGAGAAAAGTTAGAAAACATGAAAGTCAAAGCAGGAACAAAAGCGTCAAAAATGTAATGACGGAGCCGGTAGGGAAAATCTATACAAGACAGAGTGAGGGAGAGATGGAATGTTAGTCCTCTCTGCCGCAATAAGCCTCCAGCCGAGAGGGTAAGAGGCAGAGAGGCCAGTATTCCTGACAGAGCCTTATCTCATCTTCAGCCTGGAATAAAACCCATTTTCCAGCCCCGAGACAATAAAGCACAAGGTTACTGAACCCCGCACCCGTGACGCCCCTATTTAGAGAGAGGCCTCGGCCCAACATAAAAATGCATAACACCATCACCGCGCCGAGAGGCAGGGCATGACAACAGGGCTGAGCTTCCCATGTCTGATGTGTGTGTATGTGTGTGCTTTCAGCATGCTCCCAAGTCATCACATGTAGACAGTTGGTCAGGACCCAAAAGATATATATTGAAAGAAATGACAATGCAGGGGCACCCAGTGCATTGTAAAGTGAGGCCGAGGGGTCCTGATGAAGGGTCCGCATGTGACAAGTTGGAGCTTGATAATTCAACAGAAAACATTGAAGCGTAACCTCACCACGTAGTTTTGGGTGAAGTGTCTCTCCTGGAAATTCCAAAGATGTCACAACACAGTGCTGGGAGGAGGGCCTGAGACACGACTACCAAAGCACCACCCCCGACACATACACATATGATATACCAAAGTTATCTATGTTGTCTAGAACTACGACTCCAGTGGCTGCACACACCTTTTCGCAGCAAAACGTCGTATGAAGTAGAGGGCTTCTCGCCGCCGGAGTTTCCTGACGGCCAAGACCACGGTGGTCCTGAGCCGTTTGAGCCGCTGTCACAGATGATCCCCCACATAGGCCACTGTCTCAGGCAGTGGTTGAAACGATGTGGGAGACAGCTAAGGGGCAAGACAGGATGGGGACGTCTCTGGAAAATAGACGATGCAGTGGTTTAGCTGTTTATTTCACGATATATTTGAAAGTGAGCGCAACTTTCCAAATTCCCATGAGTGGTCGCGGTGTTTGGGGGCTGGCCACCTTTGATTAGAGGATGTTAACTTTTTCAAACAAATGTAAATATCATGTCATCAAGACGTCCTAAACAGTTGACTCAACACAAGCATTGGCCCAGCTAGGTCTAAAATGGTTTTACAACACTAGATGGCGATATGAGCCATGTTAACACCATGGATCTAGATTGAATGTTTAAATTCAGCATTAATCAATCAAAGCACACTCATATGATTCAGTTTACAGCTCAAAGCACATTTAAGTGTGAGGTATCTCTTTAAACTTCAAATGCGACACAGAGCATATCGACTCTAGGAAAAGAGTCTCAGGTTGTACTTCAGTGCTGTCATCCTTCCTGCCGCATTATTATTATTTTGTTATGAATTTACACGAGTCAGGAGTTAATTGAATTGCCTTGGTTATAACCTTGAAGAGCAGGAGACGAGTGTTGTGTGAGGACCTGGGAATGTGCACGCATGCATTTAAACAATTGAATGCGCTCGCACATCCGCTGCATGCATGTTTGTCCGTTTTCCCCGTCGGATTTATCTTCTTCGCGCGGTGACGTGAATGTGACAAGTGGCCCTCATCACCGCTAAGTGGATTGGGCTGTGTGATGGGCATATCGGGCCGCCTCAGGGAAAAAATGCCTCGCGACTCATATAATGTGATTCTCCTCCGTCGTAATGGGTGACAAGTGTTTCCTGTCTGTCCACCCACCATCCCGCCATCCATTCCGAGCGCCTCCTAAGCCTCGCCCGGGGGACATGGTAACACATATGATAAGAAGATGGAGAGATCGACAGGAGAGGGGCGGGGAGGCGGAAAAAAAAGACAAGACGTCTCTGTGCATCTCTTTGAGCCAGGAGAAGTTTCTTGTCTCATTCGCTCACAAAGAGGAGGCAGAAAAGAGAAATGTCTGCAGTGACAGGGAAACAGACTCTGGCGAAGGGAGACGCAAACACAGGGTGTCTTAGGCTAACATTCGCCTACAGCTTATGCTGGATTGAACTTTATGTAGAACACACACACACACACACACACAGCTCAAATGTGATGTGAATAAGAAGTAGCACACCACCATGTAAAAGCAAGCCTGCTCTCGTCTTTCCTTGCTGCACTAATTAGGTCAATTAATTCAATGCATGTTTGGCATCATGGAGCAGTCGGTGCAGTTTGCAGAGCATTAACGGCAATGTCATGCTAATTGTGAGCTTGTTGCAAATTCTGGGCCCAGACACGAGCGCTTGGCTCAGATGCGGGGCCAGCTCGGTCTCCTGAACGGCCTCACCTTTCTTTCTCATCAGAGGGAGACATGCAAAAACACTGGCCGAGCACCAGCCACCACCCATCTAAGGGGACAGCCTCTCCGGCTCGCTCATTTAAATGAAATAGCGGTACTGAGCCAGGCTCTGGCATTCACACACTCTTTTAATTGCTTGAAACCCTATAAAGCGAGAAAAGGAGCTATTTGTCTTGAAAGTGCTGTTATCTAATCTCTCTTGAACTATTTCGCTTGGAAACCCATCTCCAGGAAAGCCGAGACAATTAGCACCTCTTAGAACATACTGGGGTAGTGCACATCTTTCAAAAAGGCTTCTGGGGATGATGTGATCACATGAGGGTTTGTTTTTTTTTGGAGTCAGAACTTGGCACTCCCTCTTACAGATAGCGAGATCGTTCCCCTAGCTTCTGCGGAGGGAGATTACAATGGGAGCATCCTTTTCATTCAGGGACTACGAACATTGTTCCAGGCTGAATATCATTATATAGCTATTGTGATGGCCGTGTAGTCCCTCTTGAAAACACATTTATTTAATATAATGGAAAAACCTGTATGAGCCAGCAAAGTTGAATTGCAAGCAGATCTTTTTTTCCAATGCCAACCTGGTAATTGGTTTGGCCGTGCATCAAAACTATCTCCAACACTTCATCATCTGACATGAAGGCTACACTGCAGCAAGTGCTATTACAACTCAACAATAATGTAAAAGCCACACAAGTGTAAGGTTTGCCCAGAAGGGATGTTTGAAGGTTGGGAAGCTGGGAATTTGGTATAAAAATATATATATATTCCAACCTTGCAGTTTTCAGGTCAGATGCAATCATATAAACACAGAAAGCTGCGTACCGGTGAGAAGCAGCACAACACGCAGGAGGCAGGAATGTAACGTATAAGTTCTGCTGCGCAAATCACCATTAGCTCTGGAGTGTCGTCTTTCCAAGTTGACATCTTCATTGGTGTCTTCTATGGTCAATTTGTTTCTGTTCAGACGCATTCCCCATTTCACTACAAACATATACACAGTGCATCTTTGTCGGCGTCTTGTACGTGTGTGGCGCTGCTTCCTCATCCTGAGATATTTATGTTCTTTCAGTAGGTTTTGTTTATCTGTTTATCCCCCCGCAGACAGACAAGGTCTGTAGAAACTCTAGAGGCTCTCACTCTGAACATTTGGAACAGGCCCTGCGGAGAAAGTTCTGAGGATCTCGGAGTTCACTGCAGTCCAAAAGCAGCTTATGTGTATGACTAGCTGAATTCTCAGCCATTGCCCCCTCTCTCTCTCTTCTCTCCCCTCTTTGCCACTCACCTCCTCTCTTCCCCGTTTTTCTCCACTCACCCCAACCGGTCGAGGCAGATGGCCGCCCACATTGAGTCTGGTTCTGCTTGAGGTTCCTTCCAGTCTTTTCTCGCCACATTTGACAAAGAGCTTGCTCGTTGTGGGAACTGTTCGGTTTCTCTGCAATCTTTTAGGTTTCGACCTTATGTAACGTGCATTGAGATAATGTATATTAATTGGTGCTATACAAATAAAATTGAACATACAGCCCCTCCCTTATCCATTCAGTGCATGCATTCAGCTCATGTCTTCTGTTTGTACTTCCACATCAGGGTGGAAGTGTTGGAGCGTGTGGATGCATCATTCATCGCCAAAGTAAAATAACAGCCACCGAAAACTTGACTGTTGTTTTGGGATCCATTCTCTCATTATTGCCGGCAGAAACAACACTCATCCGCGTGATGTATGTGCCCTTTCATTCTCTGGGTTCTGACACAGGGGCTCACAAAACGCACTTGAAGGCAGCACCACCACAAGGCATTTTGCGGTGTGAAAAATAGCTACACTCAGCCAGCATTATTTGACAATGATGAAATGTGAGCCTTACATTTTCTTCCAGGTGTGTGAGACACTGTGCAAAAACTGTAACAGGGTGATGGAAGCTTAACTCCCCGGCATTAGGGAGTGAGCGCAGCAACTTGGTGTGTTTCTCTGGTAGTGCACACGAGTGGGTCTTTGTGTGCAATGTGTGCGTTTTGTATACAAAGTGTGCGACCGTGGGTGTGTGTGTGTGTGTGTGCGTACAGAAGCCCTTTATCAGATTCTGGCTGAGTGGAGCACAAGGGGATCGATAGAGCTTTGGCTTGAAACAGCGAGACAGTACCTGGATCTCAGCCGACCCCCACCTTTCCTCTCATTGATCTTCATTACCTCCACAGACGGGAGCTGGAGCAAGAAGGAGCTGGACGCAGTGGCCCGTGCACACAGGAACGCACACTTCACACACTCGTGTCCGCGTGTGCACGCACAGAATGTACAGTCACAGTAATCCCTCTGACTTTGTGGAGTCTTAAGTGAACTGTGGAAAAGACGCACAACCACTCACCTTTACAGCCGAAATTAAAAAGGAGAGTGCACATTGGTAGCTGTGGCAACATAAGAGGAGAGCTTTACTTTTTTAGTCGACACCCTGGTTTCAAACAGGCACTGAACTCTGGAGAACCTCTGGACATTCCCCTGTCTCCTGCCAGCCCCTCAGTAAAAACTCTGCAGAATGTCCGAATGAGCCGATGCGAAAAAACAACAGGAGATGATGGTTTGATGAGGAAATTTCTAACACACGACAGACGCAATAATGACAGAAACAACAATGATACAAATATGTCAGGATGAAAAAGCGGTGCCACACGTAGAAGATGCCGACGAAGATGTAAGAAAGCTTTTGGTGATAAGAGACGAGAACACATGATCTCCGCAGCGGAATGAATACGTTACATGCTGCCTCTGCCTGCTGCGCCACCTGTCGCCTGAACACTCCCTGCTGCGTTGTTTGTGTGTGAAAGGTAAAACTCTGGAGAAAAAAATCCTGACGCAAATCTGTGGACATCCTCCAGAGGTCATGTCTGAAAAGACGTCTTATGATATTCTGATTCATAGGAAGTTCAGCAACTGCTTCAGAATGATGGTACGTTTGATTTATGAGCGCTGCAGGCCACTTCACTGATTTAGTATTGCACTTCAATAAAGTTGAGGACAACAAGAGATATATTTTCAAAAGAGGGAATGCTCCACATCTGGGTAGTACTTTAAGTGTGGGTCCTACAGTGCACATCCCATGATGCAACTCCACAGATTCTGACAGAAGACATTGAACACCTGTTTCCACAAGATGTTCACTGACATAGAAAAAGTAAAATAAAGAAAAATATATTTTAAAAAAAAGGGGAGAAATTAAAACATTGTATTACTTTTTAAATTAGTTTCACACCGTTCACATTCAATTATTACAACTGAATGTCAGATAATTGGAAGAGAAACAAAAGAGAATGTAAAAACAAATGATATGGAAAGAAAATTATGAACAACTCCTCCACCCACACAGTCCAATCCAAAACCTCATGTTACTCGACATTTAACCGTCTATAAAAGAACAACACATTTTAATCTTTCAAATAATTTGATGGCATGAACATGTTGGATTGAATCGAATCAGCAGCTGCCTTCATAACGGCACTTACCTCATCATGAGCGTTTATTGATGCCATTGACTTTTCATTTCACACTAAAACACTAAAAGAGGACTCCCAGTGGTGGATACATAAACTATGAGGCGGGCGTTTATCTTACATTAATAGTTTTCTTGGCTGCAGTGAGGCCAGAAAAAAAAGTTCTCTTTTTCTACTCTAAGAGCAAATGATTGTAACTGGAAGAAATATTGCAACGTTTAAAGTGGCACTCTTTTCAATGAGTCCAGTTAATAGTCTGCCCATATTCGGACAAATCTACTTCCCATAAGTCACCATACCCATATACAAAATTCAATTTCCGGTGCATGTTCTAGAGATGAGATGCAAGGCCAGATCTAAACCAAGGAATCCCAGGGCGTAATTTGCAATATATAGGATATTGAAACACACATAAATCTTCAAATTCTCATAATTGCTCAGTTTTCATGTTATGTTAAAACATAAATTGAGACACAGCGATAATCAGATGTGCCGGGTAACTTTCACAACATCATGTTTTTATTTAGTGTGAATTCTGAGTCAGCATCCACACTTTTGTTATACTTTTTAATTTTCTTCTTCTGACCCTTTTCACCCACAATCATGTTATATAATATTGTAAAGGTTTTATTTCCAATTGGTGTGAATGCTCTAACTTCTCCTGCATACCAATCCTAACCATTCCACTATCAAAACGTTCAGCTCCAACTTTTTATTATTTTTTAACTCCTCATACTTTTTGAAATATGTATGAAAACTGTACTTTGACCTGCTCTGATCCTCGATGAATCAAAGCATTTCTGCAGCTCAGCATTCACGCTGAGTACATGTTCTACTTCAACTTACTTTTTTTACTTTCAGCTGCAGTAAAACCCAACAGGCTCATTAATGCACAACGTTAGACACGGACACGAAAATGGTATCATCTGCATTGATTCCATTTGTGTCTTCTGAAAGCTTAACAGATGTGAACGAAACAGACCACACGGAGCAGTACCACTGGAAATCGTGGGGTGAGGGCAACAGTTCTGAGCATGGCCATTTTTGCCTCTTTCTTAAGAGGAACATAATCACAACCCATATTGGCTGACAGCACACAACACACCACTATTGGATGCTGGAAGCCAATATTCAATGCAGCAGAGATGTACATCAATCTGCTCTCTATTGCCCTTTATTACTCACTGCAGTGTAATCAGTGGAGTCTGTGCCGTGGTCTATCTGATCACATCCATCTTCACGGCCTCATCCCTTCCTCTGTTGTGCTCCTCTCGCTCTGTGACTCATATTGTAGAATGCGAATTAACACTGCTGCTCTTTGTCTTTCCTGTATCTACCACAGCAACTGCTCTGTGTTGGTGTCCCCTCATGTCCATCCCCAAAAGTCCCAACCTCGACTGTATCTCATCTCCTCTCGGCGCAATATATCCAATCTTCACGACCTCTAAATGTCATCGTGTCAAAGGCTGAACACACATCGTAGATACTCATCGTGAAGGGGGCGATTACATAGTTTACAGTCAGATAATGGGTTGATTATCCATCCATTATCTATACTGCTTATCCGGTTGAGGGTCACGGAGGTGTGGGACTGTAGCCAATCAAACTGACAGAGGCGAGCGAAAGGAACAAGGTGAACAAGTCGCCAGCGTATCACAGGGCCGACATACAGAGACACACAATCAATCACAGACATATTCACACCCACTAGTCTCCTATTAACCTTGTCTTCGGACAGTGTGGGGAAGCTGGAGAAAACACAGAAG